>NC_063193.1:4192251-4497251 GCF_017589495.1 Alosa alosa | reverse complement strand
TGAGTTCACAATGCTGCTTTGCGATTGTTGGACTTTTATTTTGACAAGTTGTCGTCGTTCTGTCTTCCACATTCATGAAAGGTTTGGTATGAATGTTGAGTCATGTCTCATGAAACAGTCATGAACGCTTTATGTGCAGTTTATGACAGCTGCTATGAATGTGTTATGAACTCACCCGTCAAGAAAAGTGTTAAGGTGTTTACTGTAGGTCTATTTCGATAAAAATTGACAAATTGTAAAATAAAAACACAAAGAAATTCCGCATAGGGCACCGAAATGGCCAGCACTGGCTTTAGCTGTAGATATGTATTCTAGACTTCACTACTGTGTGAAAGGGAAAGCTCGATGCTTAATAGTTAAGGGATAAGCGATAAGGGAACCGCTGTGTCTTGACAGGTTGCATTAGTTCGAATTGAAATGGGAATTCATAGTAGCTTTATTATTTATTGCTCATGTTGTTGTTGCTGAGCTGTAGATGTAATTGCTGCACTGTAATGTGCTAGTCTGTTAATGTGTATGCGTGTGTGTGATGTGTTAGTTACTGTTGATCTGCAGGTGCACTAGGGTGAATGTTTGAATGTGCTGTTGTGTTTGGTGTTTGTGTGTGTATGTGTGTGCGTGTGCGTGTGCGGTGTGTGTGTGTGTGTGTGTGTGTGTGTGTGTGTGTGTGTGTGTGTGCTGTTATTGTGTCTGTCTGGTGTGTGTGATCACATGACGAAGTGTACCAGATGCTCTGGTGAGCGTCACTCTGGAGCACCCTGAAGCTCAAGGCCCCAGACATAACACACGCAAAACACAGAGGTGCAGGTCTACAGGGAGGGGGACTGGATTTGTGTGTGTGTGTGTGTGTGCATGTGTATTTCTGACTGGATGTATCTGTCTGATTGTGTCTGTCTATTTGGATGTGTGTGTCTATTTTGACAATGTTGTCGCATAAGATACACATGAGTTTGTTTGTATGAGACACAGTAGTTTCTAATTCATCTATACAAGCTCCCCTAACGCTGAAATGCTAATCGGGCCTCTGATGGAGAAAAAAATAAAGAGTGCAAAGCCAGGTCTCGTTTTCCCGAGTGCCGCCATTCAAAGAGCCCCAAACCTCCTCCCTTAAGGGCCCCCCTGGGGGAGGAGCCCATCAGAGATAAGGCAGCCACAGCATGTGACACACACACACACACACACACACAAACACACACACACACTCACATGCACACACACTCACATGCACAGACACACACACACACACACACACACACACACAGCCGGTGATACATCAGCGCCAAACTTGGAGCCATTGTGGTGTTGAACACACACACACACACACACACCAACACACACACACCAACACAAAAACACACAAACACACTCACACACACCACCCTTGAAGATCAGATTGTGTGTCTGTGGGGGAGGGAGAGAGAGAGGTTAAAGAGATGGAAAGAGAGAAGAAGAGATAAAGTGATAAAAATAGGAGGACAGAAATCAAGAGATGGAAAGAAAGAAAGGAGAGTTTATGTATAGAGATAAGCACAAGAAAGTTAAGAAAGAGTGGAGAGAGAAAGACAGATGGACATAAAGTGAGAGAGATATACACTCACAGAGTCACAGTGGAGAGAAATGGATAGAAATCAACAGGGAGAAAAACGGTGAGAGAGAAAGAGAGAGAGAAATAGTGAAAGACAGAGAGAGGATGTGAAGGATGATGGGAGGAATGAGAGAGAGGTGAGGCGTGAAAGATCCGAGTTCTCTTGAGGAGGCTCACTGATGACACTGACAAAAGACTACAACTTTTTAATGACATCGCTCCCAACTGCGCTTTGGTCCTACTCAGCACTATTCTTAGCTCATTTAGCACGCAGCATGTGTGTGTGTGTGTGTGTGTGTGTGTGTGTGTGTGTGTGTGTGTGTGTGTGTGTGTGTGTGTGTGTGTGTGTGTGTGTGTGTGTGAGGGCATGTGGTGTCTTAACAGGGTGTGAAGTGCTTCTCAATGACAGACAAAATCAGAGTGTTTTAACACAGTGACTTTCTGTGTCAAGGTTAGTGGTGCTGAAGTGTTGAAAGCTTCACCAGCAGTATTCCTTTGTTTTAACATGAAGAGCACAGTGTGTTGTAAAAAGTGATCAAAAACATAGATGAAAGCTTTTCCCTATAGGAGGACTTTTACAGTAATGCCAGATACTTTTACAAGATCCTCTCACAAATGTGTGCAGGGGCGCTGCTAGGAATTTTGAATTTCTAGAAATGTAATATCCCCTCCCCCTTAAAATAATGATGTTGGTCTTTAATAATGTTCTAGATGAAGGCCCCCTGTCAGTGCAGTGCCCTTGTAATCATAACTTTCCCCTGCCTTACAGCATCTTTAACCTTTATTCCCACACGCTTTTACAAAGTCCTCTCACCAATTTGCACTGATGAATGCCTGCAGATCACAATTAAGAGGGACTAGGGTGAACAGACATCCCAAAAAATTCGGGACAGTCCTGAAATCCAAGCAGTTGTCCCAAATCCCGACTTCTGCACTAATTGTCCCCAAAATTATACTAGAGCAGAGTCTCAAGTAGGCTAGTTATTGCCTGATAGAACATTAAAAACTGTTAATGGTGTTTGGCTGCACCAGTCATACACATAAAAATGTATGTGTAGCATACTGGCACAAATTGATAACATGCATTTACACATTGATAATAAGATAATTTTCATTCATTGTTGATTTGGAGGCTCAGGCTGGTGTTACGGGACCTGATGAACTCGCCTCTAAAAAGCACAAACGAGTGTGCAAGTTGCAGCTGTGAGGACAGGGAAAGTGCAGGCAGCTACGAGAAGGAGTGATTGGTTGCATGCATAAAATGACTTACGCTGATGTCTGGGTTACACAAAGCTATAACAACACAATCACTGTGATTTCTTAATGACCGACAGTTTAGTTTATAAATTAAAAAAAAATGCACTGTTAAAGTGCTATGAGTAGGTTATGTTCTGGTTTACCTAATGACAGACAGTTGAATTTCTGAATAAAATGCATGTATCTTATACGTGTAACAATCCCCCAACCCTGTCCCGAATTTCACTCATTCTCATCTGGTCACTCTAAGAAGGATACAAGAAGAGCACCAACCCAGGACACTGGCTGTTGTTATTGTTCACTGTGCTTATAGTTTAGGCACCATGTAGGGCTCTCCTTCTGCTAGGCTGATGAGATGAGAGTTCAGAGAGTGCTAGATCATATCACGCCTTTTCTGTCAGCAGGGGGGATTGCACATCATCTAGTTGGACCCCCTTGCAGATGCAGACAGTTTTACTTTTATAAATAATATAATGTATTTTTGCACAACATCAGATGGCATTTTGTATTATTTGGTACAAATAATCTAACATTTGACATCATATCAGATTCAAGGCCTTGTTAATTCTTAGTTGATGATACAGATTTTTAGCTCTTTAAAAACAGAAGCAGTTGAATTGAACAGTGGAGAGAGAATGCCTGTCCTGAGAACAAGCTTTCCCACAGCTTGGCGTCCTCTTTCTCCTCATGTCTATCACCAAGAGGGGAAAAAGCCATGTAGCCATTCTTCAGTGTGTTGTTTTCCAGTCCAGAGAGCTGTCAAGTGCCGGCCCTGTCTCTGGGGTAGGGTTGGGTCCCCCCTGGCCCACACCTGGGCATTTTGGCTCCTTGTACCTGTCAGACCTCCTCATCGTCTCTCGGATCACCCGCTCCCCTGCCTGGACTAAACAGGTATCCCAAAGGTGGATGTTGTTGTTCAAAGATGGCATGCTTCAGGGTCCATTGAGATGGAAATTGCGCTTGAAATAGCTTGAAGATATAATACGTTCTTGTTAACATACTTTTAACAGCTTTAAATATTTTCTGAAACACATGATGTACTGTCATCAGTGGAATGCATATTTTTTTAAAAACTTCCCAATACTTTTTCATTGTGTGCTTCATAAACAAAGATCACAGATGTAAAGCTACCCTGGTTCGCTTCCTGAGCATTCCTATCATTGTTCAAACCTGTGCTGTTTGCTTCTAATACAAGTGGGCAGATGTATGCTGAAAACCTGAGGAGGCTGAATCCAGTTCAGGCCTGTCCTACTCATAAGCTGCTGCTGAGCCCCTCTGCTGCAGACAGCCATGCATTCCTCTGCCACGTTAGACAAGGCCTTTGAAGCACCCACACCTGCATAGAAGAAACTACCAGCTAGGGTTTGACAGGATGGTATTAAATGTTTATTTAGTAACACGTGGTCAGATTTTCCATGACTTAGACTCTTCAGGGAGAGCAAAAGTAACACAAGGCTGTGGCATTGTTGTCAAATGCCAGGTCAAGATGGAGTGAATCATAAAGTGTTGTGTATAAGGCTTTAATTTGTGCTCTAGTCTACTACTTTGACCTCAAGATTCAACCACAAATTCACTATAATATATCATGTTTACATTTGCAAAGACAAGAACATTTAGTCATGTATATGTTACTTTCTTACGGCTCTCTGGTACATGTTTGTGAGCATGTATGTGGTATGTATGTGTGTGTAGTGTGTACTGTACTGTATGTATGTGTGTGTAGTGTCTACGTATGTATGTGTGTGTAGTTGGTACTGAATGTATGTGTGTGTAGTGTGTATGTATGTGTGTGTAGTGTGTACGTATGTATGTGTGTGTAGTGTGTACTGTATGTATGTGTGTGTAGTGTGTACGTATGTATGTGTGTGTAGTGTGTATGTTTGTGTGTGTAGTGTGTACGTATGTATGTGTGTGTAGTGTGTACGTATGTATGTGTGTGTAGTGTGTACTGTATGTATGTGTGTGCGTGTAAACATGTGCACATTTTTCTCTGAGAACATCAGGTCCTATGGTTCAGAACATTACTTTCGCTTATTACTTTAAGAAAGGTGGCGATGTGATCAGAGTATCTTCCCCTTCTAATGATTGCTTGTTCTCTCTCAGAGCGTGATGGCAGCTGAGGTGCTGCTCTCTCTCTCTCTCTCTCTTTTTGTTTCACGTGGGATTTGACTGTACTGGGGCTTTCCTAGTGCACTGGGTCTCTGAGTTAGCAATGCTGTGCCTATACATATGCTGAGTCAAAGTGTGTGTGTGTGTGTGTGTGTGTGTGTGTGTGTGTGTGTGTGTGTGTTTTGTATCTAGAGGTAACCTAAGCTCAAAAGGTTGCTTTCTGTGACCTCAGATTGACACTCTCAGAGTGGCCTTGAAGAAGACACACACACATGCACACACACAGAAAAAAAGAAAAACCTTCCGAGCAAAAAGTCTGAATAATTCAGTGGCGTTTGAAAAAATATGGGCAATGATCTGCCTCTAAACATGACCTGGCTTTTAATGCCTGAGATCCCGTGAGAGGCTATACACTTGAACCTGCTGCTGTTACTCATTCCCTGCCGCATGTGTGTCCTCATCTTTTCGGCTCATCGCTTTGTAAGAGTGCAACAGAAAGTAGACAGATATGGGGAACTCTGGTCCCTATGGTCCAGTTTCCTGTACATGGAAGTCCTAGTCCTACACTAAATGTTTACATCTTCACTGATGTTCTCTTTAAGTGTAAGACTAGGCTTACACATACAGGAAAAACAGCCCTATGCTAAATAAGTGCACTTAAACTTTCTACTCATGCCTCATTTCAGCATGTGTGTCCTCATTGTCTATCCTCACTTGGTAAAGATGCAACACAAAGAAGACAAATGTGGGTAGGGTAGGGTCTGAGTGTAGATGCATGTAGGCTATACACTGCTAGTCACACACGTTTTAGTAAAGCAAGGTGTAGTGCAATCCTGGTGTTGCATACACGGTCTGGCATGCAAGCAGATTCCTACAGATTGCTGTCTTAAAATATCAATGCCTTTCACTTGATGTATTGGTTCAAGTCATGGTTCTTTATGGGTCCGTAGTGATGAAAAGAACAATTTAAGCACCTATATCTCTTGTGTGTGTGTCTGCTCCTTAAAGAAGCAGTGCATTGTTCTGTAGCCTTGTCCCGTGAAGAACTGAGAAGTGTTGTGAGATACGAAGGGGGTGGTTTACCTGTGGTTGAGTCACAGGGGGTGTCTGCTCCCTGTGTGAGGTTAAGCACAGCAATGAAATAGCAGATGTTTGGGTGGTTGTCTTTGATGAGACCACACCTCAGCAATGCAGTGGGTGGAGAACAGACTCATGTCTTGGGTTTGGTGTGTGTGTGTGTGTGTGTGTGTGTGTGTGTGTGTGTGTGTGTGTGTGTGTGTGTGTGTGTGTGTGTGTGTGTGTGTGTGTGTGTGTGTGTGCGTGTGTGTGTATGTAGGATGTGAGGAGGGGGGTTTACATGTAAGTCTTGGGGTTGGACAAGTGTGTGTGTGTGTGTGTGTGTGTGTGTGTGTGTGTGTGTGTGTGTGTGAGAGAGAGAGAGAGAGAGAGAGAGAGAGAGAGAGAGAGAGAATGTGTGTGAGAAGACTACTTGTGTAAAAATGTGTTGGTCTAAGAGCACTGACTTCTAGCCATGGTATCCATCAATATTACAACACCTTGGCCAGGGGGCAAAGAGAGAAGAGTGAATCAAATATTTATCATCACACCTCTCCATTCTTCATGCCTCAGCCCTTATTTTTTATTTTATTTTTATTTCTGCCCTCTTACCCCACTGTGGTTCCTGAAAGGACTTTCTCTAGAGGGTGTAGTGGCTTTTTTCCCAGTCCTGTGGTAACCTTCTCATCACAGTCCACTGGTTGGTTTATTCATGTGTGAGGCCAGTAAGTGCCAGAGAGATTTAAAGACATCCAACCTGGGATAATTTTTGTCAAGGATGATCTAGGGACTGATTTACACAAAGTGTTCCTGAGAAACACTTACTCTGAAGATCGTCAGAGTATGAGTGTCTTTGAAATGGCTCTCTGGGCAAAAGTTTTGAGAGATTCCTATAGACATATTGAGAAATGGCAATTATTGAGATAGGTATTATCCAATTATTACAACAACTGCGTACAACTGAATGTAAGATGTGATTGAATAATAGGTCCTGCTACTACTGCAAAGTGTAGACACAGAAGTCCACAAGGGGGCGTATATAATTCTTTATACAGTTATCATTCTGCCACCTAGTGACATAGTCACTTTTGATCAATAATAAACTTGTAGCCTAAATAAATAAAAACGGCAGTGTGCTGTAGGCTATTTACAATCTTATGCATGGGTAATGATCACGATTCTGTTATCATAGAAATAGCCTACAATGGTATGTAAAATTAAGAACTTTCTCTTGAAATACACACATATAAATACACACATATAAATAATAAAAATAAAAAACACAACATCGCAAAAAACAGCTCACTTTGTGGGCGAGGGCTATATGGCTACTTGGGATATTTATTCCTGACAAGGAATGCGGACGTCACAATTTGCGTGACATGCGCAGACACACGGGAGTCAGCCAATGCCAGATAAGTGGTATTTTACTATGGTAGACGTTCTCCCAGATGGAAAACCTAAACCCGTCTTCTCCATAGGTTGCAAATGTCATATTTACAAACGTGCCATTGTTTTTTTTAAATAACTTCTTAATAGGTCATATCTTATAGGCCTAATATGCACTATGTAGGCAGGCTATAGGATCGGTGACAGCGCGAAGAATAACGGAACCTTGGTTCCTATGAAATATGCTGATATCTTGTGTCAGGCAGATTTTACCCTGTCGATTAAGGTAACGAAAGGCAGACCACAAATATTTCCGTCATGTGTGTCTTCTGCATCTGTCAGTTAACTGTGAAAGTGTTTGTTCGGTGTTCAGTTTTAACGAAACACATTAGCATCATCCTCTGAAGCCTGTATCGTTGCATTTGGAGGAACACCCACCTCCATGCATGAACAGTCAAGCGACAGCGACAGCTCTTACGTGTGATTAGATTATCATATATTATGTTCGACATAGCCTACCTCTGAGATCTCAGGGGAAGATGGATGTCCCTGCTTCCAGTCCCACCTATGGCCAAGAGGGGTTGTGGGGCTGTTATTATGGTTGGGCCCCCTCAGCAACAACACCACCACAGCTTAACTCCCCCGCAGGATTCTCAAACACCTTCCAGACACCATACCAGTGCCAGACGAGTACCTGTCAGGCTGGACCTGCAGCTCCACATCCAGCCCCTCATCCTCCACCAGTGGGTCAGCCTGGACCACCACCTAGACTCCAACCAACAGGCTCTGGGGGTCTGGAGAGACCGAGCCACTGGAACACTAACTATCAGGACCAGAATGGTAGGTAGAACTGTAGGCCAATCAGTACAATTGTGAATGAATATACCATGATTTCCCACCTACCGAAATGCATTGATTATATAGCTATACGTAGTGACACCATTTAATTTTTATTTGCACAAAACACTGACCTGTGGTTTACACACAATGTGGCTAATACAAGTAGGCCTAGGCTACTGTATGTGACAGTGTGCTATAGGGTTTGAACTAATTGTGTGAATCGTTAATGGAACATGGGAGTGAGAAAACATGTGCTTTATTGTCTTACAGTTGTGATTGTGATAGTGGTGAAATGTTCTAGATGCAAGATCTAGGAGCTGGTTTTTCAGGTGGTTTAGTGATCAGAATGTCATGCAGAAAGGGGTAGCTAGAAAGGGGTAGCTAGGTTATCTAATTTATATCATGACTTCCTCCAACCAAACTATTACATTTGCCAGTGTGGGGATGGGTATAGCCAAAATGAAATATTTTGCAGCAGTAATACTTCTTCCTAGCCTGGCGAGCCAGACCCACATTAAAATGTAGGGTCTGGGCACTCATCGTTGGCAGTGCTCAGTCCGAGGGGCGGGATAATCAGTTGTCTTTCAAATTCCCTCTGCACGCAAATAGGGGCCTTAATAGGATATTTGTTTTCAAGTAGCAGGGAATTCAAGCCAAACCGTTGCAACTCTGCCATCAATCATTATGTTAAGCCCACCAAACGACTCTATACACGATTTCAAAGGCCTGATTAAGTTTCGATTTCTGGGGCTCACAAGCCAACGGAGAGTTGCTAGACTAGCCCTGGCAGCTAGGGGCGCGTCTAGATTTCTAGGCTAACTTCTTCCTAGACAGGACTCAAAGAATGATCTGGATTTCAAATGAAATGTGCTTTGTTTCGCAGGTGCTTTGTTGAGGCCTGCTGCTGATACAATATGCAAAGCCCAGTCACCCTCAGAGAAAGGCACACAACCTGTAAGGCAAATATTACAGTACACATGGCTGTCTATGTATTATATATTGCACATTGCATTCTAAACTATTACTGCAAAAAGGCTTATTGTGTTACTAGCATTTTTTGTGCATATTAGATTGATGTTATTGATGATTATAGAATTATGTGAGAGCGATTTCAGTAGGGTAAAATATATGAGAGAATGTGGTAGTCTTATAGGCCAATGTCTTTCTTTCTTTCTTTCTTTCTTTCTTTCGTGTTTTCTTTCTTTCTCTGTTGAATGTTTCTCTGTTGTATTGCTGAAGAATGTTTGGGATCTCACTGCGTCTCTCTTCCTTCTTTTCCTAATTCAGGGGAGTAAGCTGTCGAGTCCAAGCTCAGAGTCTCGGTATGGTCTGGACCCTCAGCTTCTTCCCAGTGCTGTGAGTTCTCTGTGTTTCACTTATTTAGCTCTAAAATAAAGAAGGCTGTGCACAGCAGATCTTTTTTAAATGTTTGTTTTCATACAGTAGGTTTTTCACTGTTCAATGTAGGATTGTTTTTAAAAAATTTCAACACTTTTATTTGGGACACAGGTTCTGCATTTTGTCCTTTGGAAAAAGCAAATAATGTGATAAATAAAAAAATTAAATAAAAAATGCAAATAATCACTAATAGGGAAGGAATAAGTAATAACCTTTCATTTTTTTTCCATTTGTGTCAGCCAACACAACAACTATGTCCTGACTTTTATGAAATGATTGATGTTTCTTTTCATTTTCAATCCCTCAAAAAGCCCCTGAAAGTGATGTAAGTGTATGCAAATATATTAGCTGAATGTGTAACCGGATAAATTGCATCATAAGAAAGAAGAGCGTAGTGGGTAGGATTTTGAAACAGTGGGAGTAGGCAGGTGATGACAGGTGATGAAATGGGAAAGACCTAGAGGCCTCATGTTCATGTTAAAATGTCTCATGAAAAACAGTAGACACTGAAGAGAACTCAAATCTACCAAAAATATATTGATGGCTAAATTAATGTTATAGAAGCAGTAAGGAATTTTGGTCAAAAATCAGCAATCTAACTCTTGAAAAGTCCTGCAAATACCTGGCAAACACCACCAACAGCACAATTGACACTGATAAAAGAGTTGCCAGCATGCTAACGTCATGTCTTTTGGTGATAGTTGGCAATGGGAAGTGTGCCAGAAATCCTCATATTTAAATGTATTCATTATTGTACCTTCATACACCACCATCCCTATTTATGTCTGCACAGCTTTAACGTCTCAGGCACTGTGCCAGATTTCAGGGTTTCAGGATTTCACGGACCAAGCCATTTAAAAATTAAAAGTAAGATAGCTTCTGATAGCTTCAGGCACAGAGATTGTTTCTGCTTTGAGCCCTGTGTCTGTTTAAGCAGGTCCAGGACTCTTCTCTGCTTTAAGCCCTGTGTTTTTTGAGCAGGTCCAGGTGTTGCAGGAGGACCAGGTGGAGTGGAAGGGGAAGACGTTTGTGTCTGAACCACCATCAAGTCTTCCCCCTCTGTCAACCACTGACTGCATTATAGAGGACAAAGGTGAACCTTTAGGCTGGGGATCAGTTGCTGCCCGCCAGCAGGTTTCATACTGCTCCCCCAGAAACCCCCAAAACATCTGTGTGAGCCGTATGAAACCTGCTTTTCACATCCAGGGGCTCGTTTCTAGAAAGCGTTGTTTGCTAACTTGCGTCGCAACCTTGGTAGTTCGCTCCATCGTTCTTGGATTTGGTGTTTCTAGAAAAGGAAGTTCGAACTCTCAATCACAAACAAGGACTCAAAGTTTGGTCGTTTGAACTACTGCCCCTGGGCAGTCGCACTTGTGTCGTTCCTTGATAGTTCCAGTTGGTGTCCGGAGGTGCGGTGGTCCGGTTGGTGTGACGAAGTGGATGTTTATCTCTTGACTTAATGATTGATCTATCCTGTAGCTTAATTTTGATTAAGAGACTGGCTCTACTTGGCTCGTTCATTTATGTTAATTCGAGTATTGCCTTGCTTTTTGATAGGCTAGTAATTATAATCTTCACAGACTCTTTAGATCAGCACAGTGATAAATGGTGTAGTGGCTAAAGCAGGTGACTTGTTATCCCAGCGTTGTAGGTTTGATTTTCTTATGATGTGAGATTGTCCTCTTGCTTCTCGCTACCTGCAGGTGAACTAGTGTGACACGTAGATTCAGTTGTTTTTGACTGATGTCTTGGTCTCTTGATGTAGAGTAACTAAATATGTATGTATGGTCAAAACCTATTGCTGTGTCTCGTAGGCCTACTCTTACTCAGAGGTGAAAAGCAGAGATAGAATGCGAACTCCGACCGACGCGCTGCCGTTCAGCCACGAGACAATTGATAAAGTGTGCGATACCCAGAAATTCGTCCAGGCTATATCTTTTTTCCAACATAGATATTTAACATAAATAATGACTCATATTGGTCGGCTTAAGTTAACTGTTTTATATGCTTGCAATAGGTTTAGGTTTTGGGTGATGGCAATGACAATGCCAGCATTAATTACTCGGTTTAGATTAGAAAAATGTCGACATAGGCCGTGACAGAAAGTTTCTAGGGGGTGGGGTATTACACGTTGCCACTGTTTCCACCAATGATATGTATCGCTGCATCATCAACAACTTTGTTGGAACTACGGTGTTCGAACGTCGGAGGTAGCAAATTGCGACACAGGTACGATGCTTTCTGGAAACAGGTGTAACAGTTTCGTTGTTTGGTCGCAAGTTGCGTCGTACCATGGTGGTTGAGCAACGCCGTTGCTAACTTTTGTAGAAACGTCCCCCTGACCAGTTGTCATTGACCATGTGTAGTTAATATCTCTATTATACGATAAATCAATTCAATCTGTCACTACAAACCATCCTCGGAAAGAAAGATGAAGAAAAGGAAAGCTGTGGTCTGCTGCAACACCAGGTTCATCACAGAGGATGGGCCTTTAGGCAATTAACCACAGAGATATTTCACAATAATATCAGATTAGCATATTACAAATGTAGGGAATTTCCACAGAGCCGAGAATCCCTGCCAGCCAGTTTTGTATAGAAACAGCACACTGATTGGAGACTCTGAAGTCTAGCAGAAGTTAGTAAGAAAAACAAATATTACTTACAGCAGCTGTTTAGCCATAACATGAACAGGATTATAACAGCATGCACCTGGGTGAGTAAGAAAGTAAAGTCCAACACTGTTTAGTGACAGCCTGCCTGCTTCCCTTTGCCATCCTCCAGGTAATGCCAGCCCTCGGTTCATCCGCTGTACCACATATAGTTTCCCCTCTGAGGCCCAGTCTGCCCAGCAAAGCCACCTGCCCCTGGGCGCCATCTTGGCTCCTCTGGCTAAGCAGCACAAAGCAGAGGTCAGTCTAAAGCCAATACATGCTCTCTCTCACTCTCTCTCTCTCTCTTTCTCTCTATCTCTCTCTCTCTCTTTCATAGGCATCCTTCTGTTGATATTTCAGTGTGCTATCCTCATCCTCATTTAAAAAAACAGAAGTTCTTGGCTAAGATTGGGTATATTATTACAATATATAATTATATAATGTATTATAGCTATATGATATTGTAATACATAAGTATTACGAAATAGCATGGACTTATGCTAAAATAACTTTGTGTTCATTGTTGTATGTTACATTTCAGCAATGCAATTAAACTTTTTGTGTGTGTGTGTGTGTGTGTGTGTGTGTGTGTGTGTGTGTGTGTGTGTGTGTGTGTGTGTGTGTGTGTGTGCGTGTGTTTGTGTGCATGCATAAGTGTGTGCTTGCATGTATGTGTGTGCGCGTGTGTCTCACTCTCTCTCTGTGTGTGTGTGTGTGTGTGTGTGTGTGTGTATGTGTGTGTTTTGTTCTGTGTTTCACAGCGCCCCGTGCCCGTTTGTGACGAGGGCGAGTGCCTGAGAGGCTGTGTGGAGTGTGGTGCCTACATGTGCCCTTCCATGACCTGGCAAGACTGCGGGCAGCGGTTCCACTGCCCCTTCTGTGGCAAATACAATGAAGGTGAGGGGAAGGGTCATACTATCGTGTTCCCATTTTTTAACCACAAAGGCCTTTCCTGTACATCTACTATGTATCATTGACAATGTGTAGACCTTGGGTGATATGCCTTTTTATATTTGCAACCCACCACAATCCCTAAACACTCTCTGACTTTAGTGCTGTGACTTTACCTAAACACTCTCTGACTTTAGTGCACTATACGTGATAGACATTATATGGAAATGACAGGTTCAGGTTCACTTCTTTTCATTTTATGCTGTGACTTAGTAGGGTATTAACCACTATGTTGAAAGTAGTTGGACAGTAGTTGGGCCCTCTTCCTGAGCTTTAGTTTATGTCTGGCCCTTATGAATGCCCTCTCATGGTTAGCGTGCTGTTGCTTTTCTAACGAACCCTCCACTGTGCTCTTTCCAGTGGCCTGGCAGCTCTACCAGCCCACAGACTGCCACAGCCGCAGGGCAGATGCAGACAAGAGACCAGAGTTGAGTTTGGGCTCCTATGAAATACTTGAACGAAATAAGGTCAGGAATTAAGCACGGCATAGATTTGAGTGTTCACATAAGCATGTTCAAGTTCACGCTCTCTTTGTTGTCATCTCATCCATGCAAAAAGTGGGACAAAATTGCTTGTCCTCAGGTCCTTGGTGTGACTGACAAGAAGAAACAACATAAAAGTCGTACACATACTGTAATATAAAGTGCATGAGAATGAAAACCAACATTAAATACAGCTGATGGACCTGAAGTACCCATGTGTGCCGCCATTTTACGCAAACTTTTTGTAGATGAGTTTAAAACTAAGAAGATGATATGACATAATATGATATGTTAAAGCAGATGTAAGAATATGACAATATTTCTATTATCTTTACTACTGTAACAGTATCAATTAAAGTATACTAATCTATTGCCTACAGTATGCTGTGTGTATGATGGATAATGTTTGTCTTTTTTGTGTTACACTTATATTAGCTAATCACAGATTCACAGTTATGTTTGACTTTATGCAGGAGGAAGCGGCCAGTCTTCTCCTGGCTGTGGATGTGTCGGACACTTCTCTGACAGTCGGCCAGTTAGAGTCAATATGCCAGCAACTGCACACACTCCTGGACACTGTGTATAGGTATGCTACACTTACATACAGACAGACAGACAGATACACATACACATACACATACACATACACATACACATACACATACACATATACATATACACATACACGTAAACACGACCTAAAGTCCTACTCACACTTCCAAGGCATGTATTTGACTCAACTGTGTTGTTTGTTTATTTTTAAGGGAGGAAGACACAGAGCAGTGTGCCCTGCGTGTGGGACTGCTCACCTACGACCACAGAGTTCACCTCTACAACCTGAGTGCAAGCTTGTCCCGCCCACACATGCTGGTCGTCACTGAGACGGATGAGCTGGAGCTCCCTCTGACCGAAGGCCTTCTGGTTCCCCTCAGCGAGTGTAAACACATCATTCAGAGGTCTGCGCCTAGAGGCAGACAATTTGCCCGCACCTTAAAGGTGCTTTGTGGATTTTCTTTTGTTTACTGTAAAGTATCCAGAAATGACCAACCAAATTTGAAGAAACAGTCGGTTTCTATGCTGTGTGATGTCTATTGCCTCATAGCTCCTTCAAGGACACTGTTGTTGTGATGTTTATATATATATATATATATATATATATATATATATATATATATACACACACATTTTTTATATATAAGAATGATAAATAACATGTTCACTCAGTGGGTGTTTCTCTGTTTTTTTCCTGTCTAGCGTGCTGCAGCAGATCCCTTTATTTACCTCAGAGTCCCAGGGTTCTGCCTCCTTACCTCACGATACTGTCGTCTCCATGGGACTCAAGATCCTGCAGGTGGGTCAGAAAATTGTCTTGCCTGTGTTTCTGTAACTCTGCAGGGTTATGGGCTCAATACTGAGGAACCATACATGGTGATCAAGTGTATACCTGTATTATAGCCTGATTTACATACATTTGTGAACGCAGCGTTATCAGCGCCATGGCCAAACCGCAGAAAGCACACGCTGTGCATCTTCATTTTATATGCTATTTATCATACCTGTAGCTCATCGGGTAATCAGCGCCTTTCTCCGAACTCTACTACAATTTGCTCTGCCCACATCTGACAGCATTATTCAATCATAAGCACAGTTCAACAGAGTCAACTGGTGACATCAAAAGGGAATTAAATGTTTGGCGGCCATGAAATAATACAATACATGATAAGAAGATGTCAACAAGCACAGAGATAATGCAGAGCAGTATTCTACTCCACTTAAAGGAAAATTCCAGTATTTAGCACTGAGTCCCTTTTCTGGTTTGTTTTGGATGAACTAGAGTGGTGGACACCGAAATTTTGACGATTGGTCCTGTCTCGACTTTTCTGACTCGTTTTGAATCGCCTTTGACTACTTCAGAGTGGCTGCAACAGGCATGCACAAACATGTCCTAAAACAACCCTTAACGTTCATTTCCAAAACTGTACAACTCACCGAGTGGTTAGTGGTGTTCGTTGATGTTCCAAAACAAGTAGCATAGCGAAATACAGTTTCTGTCTTGTTTTATTTGGCATTTTGTAAAATCCCATTGATTTCTGTTGGAAGACTCATTGCACATTGATATTACTGCGCCACCGTCTATGCTTCAGGCTCAAATATTGAGCGGAAGTTTATACACGGTTGTGAGGTGTCTGAAAAAATAGTTCCACAATAGCAAATAAGACGGCTGGAAATCATACATTGCGCCGATATATTTAATTTTAATAATCAACGAACACCACTAACCACTCGGTGAGGGTTCTTTTAGGACATGTTTGTGCCTGTTGCAGCCACTCTGAAGCAGTAAAGGCGATTCAAAACGAGTCAGAAAAGTCGAGACAGGACCAATCGTCAAAATTTCGGTGTCCACAACTCTAGTTCATCCAAAACAAACCAGAAAAGGGACTTAAAGCAACACCAAAGAACTTTCCCTCTGTCGCACGCACGCTATTTGTTTATCCAGCACTGGCTTTGCAAATAACAATGTCCACAGACAAGGTAGAATATGTTGCATGATTTATGAAAGTACGATGTATTGCGACATCAAACGCAAGTCAAATTTGTAGTTTCTTATGTCTCATTCCATCGAACTACAGATCCGCTACCCGATCTGGCAAACTTACATAGTGCGGTTATAGCCGATAGAGGGCTGCGAAGCGAATGCAGAAGTGCCGTTCACCCTGTTACAAGTTGATGAACCACTGAAACGATTTTGGAAACATTATTTTAAGGTACAAAAAACTCTTTGGTGTTGCTTTAAAGTGCTAAATACCGGAATTTTCCTTTAAGAAAATACTCTTAACTACTTTTGCACGTTTACAGTAATAGCCAAATCTAGCAGGTACAGTAGGAAAGTTTAAGTGAATGATGTAAAAAGTGAAAATTAGACATTACAAAGGCCAGCAAAAGTGAAGGTTACTTCTGTCATAGTACAAAGAAGCAAAACTGGTGCTCTGAATATCGATTCTGTTGTCTTTGAACATTTCTCTTACTGACGCATTTAACCACAATTTGAATGCATCTGCTTTTAAAAGGAGGAAATATTTCACTGCAAAACAGATGTGTGCTTTCACTGGCAGTTTTTGTACATACAGGGGAATACATAATTAGGCACATTTTACGCTTCTCCTCCCATCCTTTTACGCGAAACTCAGACTTTTCCCCTGACCTTCCCATAAATGCATATATATGACACAGAAAAGCGCAGCTTGCCATTCTCTGCTCCTGCGACGGGCACTCTGTAGTTTAAGTGCAGCCTGTTTGTACCACGGTGTGTTTTTACGTGAACGTTGCGAAGAAATTATGCCTCAAGTGGGCGCAAATGTGTTAGTACATCTTCCCCCTAAGTTCTTTTGGTTAAAAAAAACCAGGGTTGCTTAAATAAGGAAATGTAAATGTGATCGTCATTGTAACTTCATACATTGTAACTGTTGTCCATTCAGAAACAGTGAGTGTTGTTTGTGCCTGTCTTCCACAGGCAGTGGGCTGTCCTGGGAAGCTGCTGGTGTTCCACTCGTCTCCCCTCTGCGAGAGTCTCAGCAGACCCGCCTCCTCTGGCTTCTTCAACTCCAGCAAACCAAAGGTAGTAGCAGCACACACACGCATCCTCTGGGGAAGTAGGTCGTCTCCGTTCTCCTCTGCGCTCCTTTCCTCTCATCTCCTCTGCTCCTCTTTTCTTTTCTCCTCTCATCTTAACTTATCTCCTCTGCTCTCCTCTCATCTTCTGTCCTCTCCTCTCATCTCCTGTCCTCTCCTCTACTATACTACACTCTAAACCTGCTCTGTTTTATAGACTAGTAGATTTCCATTGACAGTGGCACTGTATAAGTTAATAACCTACAATTGAATATTAAAATTGAATAGTATTATTTTACTCTCTACTGATTGCTTACTTTCTCACATTTATCTTTCTCTCCATTTTGTCTTCACCTGATTTTTCAGTCACTTTTCCAGTCATCTGATTCTGCCGTTTCATTGGCCAAGGCATGTGTCAGTCAAGGCTGCAGTGTGCATCTTTTCCTGTTCGCTCAGCAGGATGTGGGAGGGGCTTGGCCAGGGGACATCCCCCACTTGACAGGTGGTGGACTGTACTACTACAATAGTTTACAGGTAAGAGGCTGTGTGTCAGATTACAACTAAGTTCAAGAGGATCCAACGTTTATTCTGTATGTCACTGAAACAAGTGTGGTTTGTGTGTTTTTTTAAAGTCGAAACTGGAGAAGGAGCAACTAAACTGTGATCTGAATAGGATAGTAGAGACAGTCACGGCATACAAGGCCCAGCTTAGAGTCTTCACCAGCAAAGGTAGGTAGCATGGAAAACTGGGTAGTACTCAAAAATACTGGTAAAGTGTATTAAGCTATAATAAAAAAAAAAATAGATTTTATATGTAAATAAAAAAAACAGTTTCTAATGTCATTCACATAGTAAACAAACACAGGGCACTCAATGATGTCAATTTACCACTTATTGTTTCTTTTACAACTTGCTAGCACTTCGACCCTTACATGTTAATTGAAGCATCAATCAGTGAGATTTGTGTGATGTGTTTTCTTTTATCTCAGAGCTCAGTGTGTCCGGTTGCTATGGCTCATTCATCCCCAGTGGTTGTCCAGGGCTCGTTGCCATGGCTGCCCTCAACTGGAACACGGCACTGGCCCTGGAGTTCACCCACAGCCGACCACTCAGTGAGGCACAAGGCATAGCCATACAGGTCAGATGGCTGCAGTTTGGTGTGGCTCTTAAGCTAATTTACATGTCACCACATTAAGAATAAGAATAAGAATAGGAAACACTTCATCACTGTGGCAAAGAGGTAAGGAGTTATGTAGTTTGATGGCCATTGGAAGGAATGACCTTCTGTGTCTCAGATAGACATTTGGGAGAAAGTAGCTTCCCACTGAAGGTGCTCTTCAGCTCAACAAGCTTAATAAATGTGTGTCCAGCCCAATATTGAAAGAATGTCTATTCAATTTCTGTTGAAGAGGCCTGAGATGGTTAAAGTGATATGGCATGCCCCTTTGTTTATGTTTATGTTAATGTTAATTTCAAAAGTGACAATACAACAATAGCAATAAACATTGTATTAGCATTAAAAAATTCACAGTTTAAAGTTAGGTCAAATACATTTAAAAACATTCAAACCACAAATGTGAAGAGAATGAATTAGTTAGATGTTAGGTAAAATGAAATCTGAACAATAGGCAACATATTCCACCAACGAGGAATCACAGATGGAAAGTCTTGATTGTGATATCTTAGTAGACATTCCTTAGGTGTCCTTGATGTTAAAATGCCTGATCATGACTGATCTGCCTGCTTCAGGTTGTCCTGTCTTACACGGATCCTCACGGGGAGAAGAGAACCAGAGTCCACAGCCTGAGTCTGCGTTGCTCAGCCTCCCTCCTGGAGAGTTTCCGAAACAGCCAGGCCGAGACGGTTCTCACCTTCTACTGCAAGAAGAGTGAGTTCACCTCTCGTTTGATATCATACAGGATGATTTAACAGAATGATCTGAAGTCTAGATTCTGGACTACAGCAGGGTTAAACATTTTTGGAGGGGCACCGTGCTGGAATTCAGGCCTGGGCTGGGGTTGTTTTTTGATAAGTTCAGGCTGAAACATTTTTCCTTGCTTTAACTTCACATGGTATAAAATGTTATCTTTTCATCTTTTCCCCGCTCCACGCCACTCAGTGTACTGTGCAGTGGTAGAGCGCCCTCTACAGTGCCTACGGGAGGAACTGCAGGCTGAGGTGACTGAGTTACTGGCCTGCTACCGCAAACACTGCAGCTCCGCCCCAGTGTCCTCAGGACAGGTAAATGGGACAGAGAGTGCAAGCAACTGATCCTATTTACTTGGTATGCTAAACTTATTGACACAGACCCAAATTAAATATAAGATAAGAATATAAGAAAAGTAAGATTGTGAGAAAGAAATTTAAGAATTGTGTTAAGAAAGGTTGTATTTTATGTGTAAGTGGACTTCAGGTTCCAACTGTTCAACTGTTCAGGTTCCACTACACTACCACCACCCCTGTGAAAAGTGTATTTTGTACATCAAGTTTTGTACATCAAGTACAAAAACCTAAAGATTATTAATTTCACTTTAAGCAATTTTACTGTCTTCAGTCTATAATTTACATTGTACAGTATTTAGTACAACACTATATGTGGTGGAAAGAAATATAACGATATGAAGAGAGCTGGTCCGATACTAGCTGGTTTGCGTGCTAACTTCAGTGGATATGTGGACAACACAGAGGATAGGCGTTTTTGATATTACATCAAAGGTTGTTTCTTCACATTCTGTTGCTAGTTCTAAGTAATTTTTGATCAAATTTAGATAAAAACAACTGCCACATAGCACCTTTAAGAGGCTTTGTAAACACATTCCTGTATGAAACTTATTCTCCTGTAGCTTGTCCTGCCTGCGTTCCTGAAGGTTCTGCCGGTGTATGTAAACAGCCTGAGGAAGAGCGAGGTGGTGTTGCCTGGCATACGCAGCTCAGTCCATCAGCGTCTTCTGCTGCGCAGCCGCATTCTCTCCATGGACACCAAGACCACAGTCTCCCACTTCTACCCCTGTGTTCTCCCTCTGGTGAGTTGGCATGCTAAGGTTAAAAAGTTGCTTTCATAGACAGAAATGTATGGATTTCATGACTTTCCTCTCATTTGTCTTCTCTTTGAAAGAAATATGTAGATACTTGCATTTGTGCAATGCTCCATGCTATAATACTACTGATTTCCCAGGTTCCAAGTGACACTGTAGCCTACATGTATGTAATGGGTAGATAATGTACATGCTGTACTGCCTGTACTGCCTGCACAGAAAAAGTAGATGACTCAAATAAAAAATAAAAAAGTCTGTCACAGTATTGCACAATTATTATTATTATTATTATTATTATTATTATTATTATTATTATTATTATTCTCCTTTAGAGAAAAGAGTTTATTACCATAAAAGGGATCAAAACCTGCTACTTAAACTGTGTTTCAGTGTGTGGGTGATGAGCGCCCCCATGTGGGAGAGGTGGTGCGCTGCAGTGCCTCCAGCCTTGACCCCAGTGGTCTGTACCTGGCCTACTCCCCCTCAGCCCTGGTGCTCTGGATGGGCCATGGGGTCTCCAGGCAAGCCCTGATGGAGCTCTTCAGCAACTCTTGCTTCTCCTCAGTCACGTCAGGGGAGGTGAGGCAGAATGCTAAGCACCATCCTCACTGCTCTGTAGTCACAAGTCACTCATTGAAAAAATACTAAATATGTTTCTTCTGTGTTTTTTGGCAGATAAAAATGCCTATACTGGATACCCCCCTGTCAGTCCATGTGAGGACTCTAATAGAAACTCTACAGTTAAACTCACCCTTCACTGCATCGGTAAGGCTGGATGAAGTTTATATAGTGTGATGAATTATTGTGGGAGGCACGTCAGAAACAAAGTTATGAGGGGGTTTTAATATTCCAAAATTCAGTTTGTAGAAGAGGCTAGTGGTGACAACAGATGATAGACATGCACTGTTTATGCTGCCATTGAGGACATGATCCCTATTGAAAAACAAATAGTGGCTTTAGCTTTGAGACAAGTATCTTTTGTCTTCTAAAATATAATTTGCCATTTTGTTGCACTAAATACTGCCACTGAACAGGTGATATTGTTTATTTCTGGGTTATTTATTTATATTATCTATTTACCTGCCCTCAGCTGAAGGTGGTTAAGCAGGGTGATAGCTGTGAGGACACCATACAGCGTCTCCTCGTCGAGGACAAGAGTCCCAACGGCGGAGCCTCGTACGCAGACTTCCTCTACCACCTCCACATCAACTCCCTGCGTCTCCTGCTATGACACAGTCTCTACATCTCTCTGAGTGAAGACACAGACTGTGACTCTTCATTGTGTAAATCACTGTAATGTGGAATACAGTATGTACCCAGTTCTTTGTATCCTTGTGAATGCATGTGAATATTGTAAGCAATAACATATAGGTTTTAATGGGATTCTTGCCAAGAAGTAGTTAAGAGTATGTATGTCAATGATTGTACATAGTTTCAGAAGTGTCTTGTTCACCCTTTGACTTGCTACTTGTTTTATTTTATATTTGTATTTATTGCCTCTTCTGATTTTGTTGAAATGTACAGCTGAAGTTGCACACTGTAAACACTGGATTTGCTTCCCTCAGTTTGTACTGTTAATAAATGCTCCATTCAAGTCATACTGCATGGATTACAAAGAGTTTTTATTCACTGAAATATAAATTGGTTTAAAAATAACTGATGTACATGAGTGGTGTACAGTGCTGTGCAGAAGTTAAAGCTGCAGTTGGCAAGATTTTATTGATCATATTCACTGAAACCGACACGCTTTCCAAGCTCTCCAACAGAACAACATAAATCAGCCAGAACTGCACTTCTACCTCCACCTAGAGCCTGTTACTTGTTTTGCAAAAATCAACAGCTCCCGGTTCTTCTGGTCCAATCAGAGCAGGGCTGTGTAGATCTGACTGTCAATCACAGAGTCTGTACTGGTGTACCATACCTGTCAACACTCCCGTTTTTCCCGGGTTTCTCCCGTATTTCAAGGTCATCTCCCAGCACCCTCCCGTTTTGTTATTTCTCCCGGAAAACTACCGTAATTTGCATGGCCATCAGACTTAATTTTAAAATCATTGATCCATTAATTTTTTCTGTTAGTCTGACATCTCCCAGGTTGCCAGATTTTGTATGAAAAACACCCTACACATACACGATCACTTAGTTTCAATTTCAACCATTTTGTCATAGGCTAAAACCTGGCAACCCAAAACCCAAATAAAGCGGGTGCTGACTGCGCAGCCTGAGTCTCGCAAGCAAGCGGGCTAGTTGAATAACCTACTCCAGAACTAGCTGAATTTAATCGATTAACACATCACATAAACTGTTATTGAGTGTTGTTGATACACAATTGACAACTTGTGTCCTCGGAACCGAATCCGACAGCAAGCAGCTTTGGAGTTTTGGAAGTAGGCCTAGGCTGCAGGCAGGCAGCAGCTGCATTCTGGCATGCATAGGCTTTCGGTACAAACTGATCCGGTACAAACACTGACCCCACGTGAGTACACTTTCGTGTAGTGTGTGCACTGTGTGCTTACTGGCGGAGTGCGCAAATTTTAACAGAATAGAATTGTCTCATATCAAACACTAACTCCGTGCACTTCATGGAAATGACGATCGCAACATTTTAATATAACTTTATTGGCGTCCTCAATTCGACAGTGTCATGGTCATACTGTGTCAAAACATGAATCGTTTATGTTATAACTTGCTTGTACCTCTGTAAAGTCTGCTGCTGCTTCAGCTTTCTCAACCGCGATTACCACGAATTTGAAATACGATCCCTCCCCTTCCGCTATTTGGCCAAGATGACGTCCGTTAAGGGCGAAAAGTGTCCAGCGTTGCACACTCAGCTTTTTGACCGTTATGAGTGCACCATCCGGGAACTTGCAGCGCCCTTCATGTCATTGGGATTTTCAGTGTGAACACCCTCATGCACTCAAATTAGTTATTGTAAGTGCAGAAGTACGCGATTTGAGACACAGTCCATGTCTGGTGCAGTCTGGTGCACACTGACGAGCACGAACGATGAGAGGGTGCACGGTGGTAGTGGTGGGGGGTGGATAAAATCGCACGCGTAAGTCAGCATGGGAAAACCCATGCTAGCCTAGTAGAGTTTGCGAGGTGGAAAACGAGAGGAAAGTGTTTAAAATTTCCATTTAAATCGTAGGCTAATATAATGCACTGTTGAGCGTTTTAAATCCGAAATAATAAGGAATGTGAGGAGGCTGCTATTAACTTTAAAGAGTGCATCTACAATTAAAACTATCTACAGCCTATGACGCAAATTAGCCATATGTCCGGTATATGGATGTCTGCTTTAGTTGACTAGATTTTAATCTGTCAAGTTGAAGAGCTGGTGTCTGTTAATGTTCGTGCAAATTAGGCTGATTCATGTCCCTTGCATTTTGCAACTGCGAGGTCATGGCAGGCGCCCCACAGAAATGTTTCATTTGCGAGTGAGATGTCCAGGTTCACCCCCCCCCCCCCCCTAGAATAGTTTTAGAGCTATTCTAAATGCTAAATTGCACAGAGGGCCGTGACTGTGGTAAACAAACTATATCCTAATAGAAAACTGATAGCTTTCCTGGCTAAATTATATAAGTTAGGCCTATTAGACAACATAAATTGTGCTGACGACCCAAATAAAATCTCCTGCAACCCACCCGTGGGTCGCGACCCAGTCTTTGGGAAACACTGGCTTAGAGCACCTTTAACATTTATCTGCAGATGACGAGCACAGAAAGTAGCCTGAGCCCTCAATAGCCACCCTGTTTCGAAAATGGAAGAGAACGCACAGAATGACCAGCCTGAGTGGACAATTATATCCCCAACTCATCTAAAATGCGGTGTCTGGAAATACTTTGGGTTGTACACTGCAGATGGTAAAGTAACCGTTAAAGAGAATGTCTGCGGACTCTGCAAAAAACAGTTTACTTACGCATCCACATCCAAATTTCGCGCTCACCTGTCGAGTTACCATCCAAATGAGGTAGCGGAGTCAGAGGCACATACGGCCAGAGCATCGCCAGGCGTCCACGTATGATTGATTGCACACTTTCCGTAAATCCTCAAATTATGTCTGCTATTTACTTAGGCTTAGGCTGGTATTTGTTTGGGGCGAGGCAGACCTTTATTTCTTACATTGTGCGTTTTATTGTGAGACGTGTGTTTCGTTTGGAGCGACATACCAGGCTATCAAAAGCAGACGATTTTCGGTTTGGTTTGGGACTTAATTTACTTTAGGACTGTTTTATTATATATCTAAATGTTGAGACTGATGGGCACTTAAATATAGGGGGTATTTGATGGCTCATTTGATGGCTCACTAATGTAGTTGAAAAAGTGTCGGAATTTCCAGCTGTAGCCTATTGCGAGACAAGTCAGCCGCTTTCACTCATTCATTGAATGTGCGCTGTGCTGTAATGGAAACCTTATTGTGTAGCCTAAGTTGAGTTATTTTTTAATTATGCATGGTGTACTGTTATTAAATTCGTGGGCTGGAATACCTTGCGGCAACAATTGTGTTTAAATGTAGTAGCATACTGCTTCAGCCTCTGGCTAGCTCAAAAGGGGGCTGCTAGTGATGGGTAGAGAGCAACGTGTTGGAGACCCATGGTGAAGGCTATAACGAGACAATTATGGGCTTTATGCCGCTGTTGTGTAATTTATTGTCTTTCATCATATTTAGGCTATTTTTGTTCGGGACAAACAACAACGAAACAAGAACAATACAATTCTCTTTATTTGTCATGCATAACCATAATATACATGTCTTCTCATAAGCTCCTCAATTACGCACTGAATAACATTTGGCTATACGTTAGACCGGCACATCCGGGAACTTGACTCGTGACAAACGTTCCCGCCCCTTTCGGGGGAAAAACAAACAACCCCTCTCATTAACTCCAACGCAAATTAGGGTCAATAAACGTAATTCGTACAGAAATCGCAGGAATAAATAATAACAAAAAATACCACAAATCAATATGACCACTCAATACATAACCACTTTGCCGGTCGTTGACCGTGAAAGATACCTACAAAAGCTTAATTCAATTAATATAAAAACACGTCTCTTCAGTATCCCAAGTAGCCTACGAAGTGATGCAACAACCCCACTCAGTGACCAGAAGTGTCATACGGTCTTCTCTTCTTCTGTCAGGATTTTTTTTGAGGACATGGTAGGCAAAAGAAACTCAGGGAGGGGTTCTTAGCTGTGTGGTTGGTACATGTCTACCGGTTCACTCTGGCTTGTTCTGAGGGAATGTTTTCCCCTCAAAAGGGGCATGGCGCAAACAACCTGCTCTGTGTGACGCGGGTCCGGTTGTAAGTATAGCCGCCGCATAGGTACCCGCCCACCAACATGTACGTGCCCAACACGGATTTTCGTGCATGGAGCTGGTTCCAAATGCCCCAATGCAGCGCCATATTTGAAAATGGCGTATGCTAACATGCCGAAGCTAATCTGCACGCTCTTGACCCTCTGTCCACAATAGGCCAGAAAATAAACAGTGACATAATCGATGGCCTGAAAAAAGTTCAGTCAAACGATTTTTTTTTCACTTTAATTCCTGTAGTGAGACACTGATTAATTCAAGGGTGGCATGAGGCAAAACATCCAGATAAACAGAAATATTTGTAGGGCTGCGGAGTAATACCACTGGTAACTGAAAGTATTTGTGAAGGTGCTCTTTGGTAAAAAAAAATATATGTATAAAGATGGATTGTCCAAGGCACTCTTCAAAAAAAGTTTAAAAAGCTTTAATAAATAGGCTTAATCTAGATCATGTTAAAATTGCCAACATGTTTCGGCCTTGGCTAGGCCTTCATCAGGGCAAAATCCATCCATCCATAAATCAATACAAATAAACATATTAAAGTTAATTATCTAAGTTGTCTGTCATTGGGCTATGCTGTGCTAAAACAAATTCCATCATGGGGATATTAAAATATATTCCATTCTATTCTATTCTATTAAATGAAGATATACAAATATACTCATCCAAGACATTTCCCCCCACAATAACTTCTAACATCTATTTTTGTAGCTATTAAAATAATTTGACCTGCTTTTTTGTCTATTTGTTTATTTTTGTATTATTGATTTTTAATATTCTATTGATATTATTGTTTTTATTACTATTTTTATTAATATTGAGGATCATATTGGCCTATGAGGGTCCAGGGGTGCTGTTAAACATACCATTTTAACGCAGTTTGGGAGGGACAGAAATACCTAAACAGGTATTACCTTACTTTGGGAGGGACAGAAATACTTAACAGGTACAAGCAGGGCTCGCCTTCTGTCTAACCAAAGTCCTTTTAGGCAAGTCCCTCCACTCGGCGGCCATATTGCAATGCTTTTTGGGCACTCATCGGGCATCCTATTAGGCAGAAATGCGTGTGTGCAAGGGTTCACAACACCAATCTTGCTCTAGCGGTGAGTTCACAACACATTATTGGCACGATGTCTTCACAACACACCATATGATTGGCTCAATGTATTCACATCACACCACATGATTGGCTCAATGTATTCATTGTCGACGTTTTGTCGTAGAAGGGGTGGGATATGTGTAGACAACGGCCATATTGGCGTTACAAACTAGCCCCATGCATTTCTATGGAGGATTTTTTGAGTGCTGTGTCTCCTCATTAGAAAGTCTCTGGTCTAACTCAGCCTGGTGACTTAAACATAGGCAACCTGCATATCACTTCACTACTTGACAGTACCCTGCATCAGGGCCATCCCTAGGTAGCACTGCAGCCAACAGAATGTAGCAAATACCTGTCAACATTTAGCTTTCCAAAAACGGGAGATTTTTTTTTTTTTTTTTTTTTTTTTGGGTTCAGTGTTTATACCGGATCTGTGTTTGCATATTTAACATGTTTCATACACGTGTTTCAACACTGCATTTCGGTCGTTGCTTTTACCTTACCATTACCATTACTTACGCATGCCAGTTATGTATCCACCAGCTGCCTGCCTGCAGCCTACTTCCAAAACTCAAAAGCTGCTTGCTGTCAGATTTGGTTCCGAGGGCCGAGAAGTTCAGTGTATCAACAACACTCAATAACAGTTTATGTGATGTGTTAATCAATTAAATTCCCAAAAATTTCACAACAGCTAGTTCTGGAGTAGGCCATTCAACTAGCCCGCTTGCTTACGACGAGACTCAGGCTGTGCAGTTGGCACCCGCTTCCTTATTTGGGTTTTGGGTTGCCAGGTTTTAGCCTAGGCCTATGACAAAACGGTTGAAATTGAAACTAAGTGATCGTGTATGTGTAGGGTGTATTTCATACACAATCTGGCAACCTGGGAGATGTCAGACTAATGGATCAATGATTTTAAAATGAAGTTTGATGGCCATGCAAATTACGGGAGTTTTCCGGGAGAAATAACAAAACGGGAGGGTGCTGGGAGATGACCTTGAAATACAGGAGAACCCGGGGAAAACAGAAGTGTTGAGGTGTAGCACTGTAGCTGCCTGGCTGCCCTAGCTGTTGGCAGGAATGGGCAAAAATACATCAAAATGTATTTTAAAATAAAATATCAAATATACCCTAATTTAATGTATCAAATATACCCTAATTTTAATGTATAATGTAAATACACTATAAAATACATAGCCACACCATGTATCAACATCAACTGTATTTTTCTATTTTGAATCTCAATATTATAATCACAACAAGTCTGGGCAAATTATTAATTAAATAAAATGTTCAACGTTTTGCTTTAGGCAATACATGGGGCAACCACATAACCGGTTCCATGCGTTCGAATTGGATTACTAAAGTTCTCAAGAAACTTGAGGTTGGTATGAGGGAGTGTATACTGTGTGTGTGACCAACCTACATGTTACTACTCTGCCTGAATTTCAATATTCTGAGCACAACAACTCTATACCTATAAAGTATTTTGATACAAAATATGATGCAATTTTTTACCAACTAAATAAAATACAAATGACAACATACTATTTTGTATTTTAAATACATGTCTCCGTAGACCAGCAATCTACTTGTCGAGGAGGCTCATAATTTGAGAAATGCTGCAGATCATACACAGAGAAAGCTCTGGGAACAGAACGCAGGCATGATTTTGTTGTCACGCGCTACTATGGAAAATGAACTTTACAGTGTAAAGACTGGCTCGGCCAAAAAAAAAAGAAAGAAAAAAGTATGCCAGATGGCCAGTCCAGCCCTGCGTTCAGGAATTATTTAAGTAAAAGTGGAACATGCACATTGTTTCATTTATCCCTCCTGATTGGGACGAATAAAACAGACATGGAGGACGAAAGAAACATAGCCTACAGTTTAGCCTAAGCTATGTAAACTTCCCACAATTTCGATATTTTACAACAAATGCTTGATTGGTTGAATGGTCATACCTGTACATGTCATCAGAATATCGCTACCTGTAGCCTAGATGCGAGTGTTTATGAGTAAGCTTGATGAACCATAAATGAAAAGGTTTCTTAACATTACATTAGGACATCAATTCATACGCCACATTCCTTAAAAGATGGGGGCAGTATACCTCCAGAAAGTGAGTTGGTCTACCCTAGAGTAACAACCGAGACACGTGTATTGCAGTTTGGCTGGCAGTTAATGTATGTTGCCCGCATACTGCCTCCCATGGCCGAAACTGGTATTATGACACCTGTCGGGCTGTGGCTAGTAATTTAGCATGCTAATTCAGGTTGATATCTCTGCAGCACTATACCTACCTTGTCATTTTTGTAATGACATCATCGCCCTTATTTCTTCTCATTCTTTTGATGGGTGTAGCTCATTTTTTGGATATTTTTACCTCAATTCTTACACATCACACCTTTAAACGCTTTTACAAAAGTATAGGCCTAGCCTACAGTTAACACTTAATGACCTAGCAAATGTCGGCGACTTAAGTATGTGATTAGATAAATAGGCACTGGCAGATGCAATAGGTAAATAGATATCTTTGCGTGTTAGCACAAGCAGTAGACTGTAGGACATTAAAGGCAAGCATGCTTGCCACTTACACTTCTGACGTCTGACGTCCCGCCTTAGACCATGTTAATGGCCAATCGTAGACTAGGATTTGGGGGTGGCACCTGGAGTGGCCAATCGAATCTCAAGGGTGGCATGTGCCACCCGGAGCCACCCCTCTGGCTCCGCCCCTGACTATCTGGTACATAGCTGTGGAGTATGTAGCCTACCTTGTGTAAACCTCCCGCCCCACACCTTAAGTCGTGGTAGTGAGAGAAATAGCAGCTGGAGATTTTAGCTCTATTGGTAGCACGCTCGACTCCCGACCTGAGATTCTGCTGTTTGCAGGTTTGAGTCAGGTTCTGTCTTGCCAATTGTTACATTTTGTGACAGTGCACCCAGCTGCTAGCCTGGTTGACATCAGACCCTTCTCAATAGCATATTGAGATTGGGGTCTGGGCAAGGTTAATTTTTCTCCCATTTCCAAAAGGGCGTCACCAACAGACACCGATCAAAGTGCCTCTGAACGCAATTGGATAGATGAAAACCAATCAGAGCAACAAAAGAGATGACCTATGCAGATCGACGGGAACACATCAGAACAGTTTACTTTCTATGAATGTAGGTTAGGGGCGAAACGGAAAGAATGAAGCACTTTTAAATTAAACGTAATTTACAAAGACATCGTACCACACTGAAAGTTAATATTTTGTCTTTCCTTTAGCTACCTTTCCACTAGCAATCTAAATGTGTCCTCTGCCAAACACAGTTGCATTTTCAGCTCTGAACAAAACCGTTCAAGAGTTATTTCAGCAAAAGTCAAAAGCGTTTAGTTTCATTCGTCCCTTCTGACCAGGACGCATACAGGCTACTAGGGCTAGTTTAAGCTATGTAAACTTCCTCCAATATTAACTTTCAAAAAGGATGTAAGCTAGCAATGGTGGCTGACAACTTTTGCCATTTTGTTAATCAGAATAGAGCGCAACAGTCCCGCCCCTCCTCCGAGAGAGCTTAGTTTCCAGAAGTAAGTTTCGCATTCATTTCTCCAATCTACGTCTGGAAAAATCCGTATACAAAGAGTTTTAGACCTTGCCTTAGGCCAGGGATGAAGGATGATGATGTCCATGAGGCCATGTGATTGAATATCCAGTAGGAATTAGTAAAACAAAAAGGTTCTTCAAAAAATAGCCAAATATGATATATCTAAAAACATTAAATTGGCTCAACAACAGATGTAGGAGCCATTTTTAAGTTTATGTTAAATGTAAAATGTTTTGTTAGATTTGGGGTCCTTTAATTTTGTAGGTACTTTTAGTTTGACAGGCGGTGAAAAGGTTTTGAAATTAAAGATGCCCGCCTCTCACCTTTGAACAAGGAAACTGTTGAAATGTATTGAGCATACAGTTCTTTACAATCGCTATAGAATCGCTATAGAATTGCTATTGGATCACTATTGAATACCTTTTGGACATTATTTTTGATCTTAAGTTGTGCCTTTTTTCATCCATCATTCTTCTAACCATTTTTCAACCACTTACCAATCGTTTGTTGGATTACTGGAGTCCATGCTTTGTCTGCTACTACCAACCTGCTTGCCTGCCTATCTGCCTGCTACTACCAACCTACTTACCTGCCTGCTGCCTGCCTTGTCATGCCTGCCCTGTTTACCTACCTGCTTGAATCCCATCTCATCCACCTGTAAAAGGTACAATTTAAGTTTCTCTTTTTTGGATAGCTTGTCAAAGGATACATCCCAGCTTGTCAAAACAGATGAGGCACATTAACAATATCACCAGTCATCCCATATTTCCACACACCCATAACCTATGCCTGGGCCTCAAGCCCAACCCACAACAGATAGCCTATGCCTATCAAAGTCAAAGTCAAAGTCAAAGTCAGCTTTATTGTCAATTTCTTCACATTTCCAGACATACAAAGTCATCACCCCAGTCAAGACATATTTTACCAATTTTAACCCAGACAAACATAACATTCAAGTAAACCACATATAATAATGAAAAAATAAGAGCAGCAAAATTTTGTCATAGACAGTCAATAAAAAAACTAGTGTGCAAAGTCAGGCCAATAAGAGGCTTGGGTAGTTCTGTTTGACCTGAGTGGCCAAGTTATGTAAGAGCAGCAGAAGTGTTGTGTTTTCAGGACAACAACACCATAAAGTTTGCAAGTGTTCACAAGTGGAGTAGTGCACCCCAATGTCCAGGATGTTATGTAGCTGAGGGTGGAGGGGGAGCGCTTAGTTTTTGGCCCCAACCCCAACCCATGCCTATGGCCTCAAGCCCAACCCATATTTCCACACACCCATAGCCGATGCCTATGGCCTCAACCCCAACCCCTTTTATTCCCTCCCACCCATATCACACAGGATTATGATAAATGGGGAGACCAGCCTACTTCAGCTACATTTTACTTGTCGAAGCCAGACACCTTTTAACTTTCACCAACTTGTCTATATCGGGGGACAGTTTCTGGGCAGTGACTATTTACATAACATCATTCAGATGTCCATGTGCACTTTCGATTTATTAATATTCATCACGGAAAAGGCCTGCTCACATAAATATGTTGTCCCAAACATAAATCTACACAAGTATTTTACCTGCAAAGGCCGTGAGCATTGGGTACTGTGGTGGCAAGGATTGATCAAATGATTCGATTGCAACAGATACGTAGTAGGCTAATCCTTCAATGGTGCACAACACTGCAGTTTTACAATATAACATAACATTAAGAATTGTGATATCATAATGGTAATTTGATGGTGGGTGGGAGGAGGGGTGGGTTCATGTAGGTGGGCCCTATGACCCCAAAGTATGCCTTGACTGGGCCTCAGGTCAAAGAAGTTAGTGAGAAAGGCGGATGTAGGCGACAAAGCAGCAAGGAGGCGTCGTATGATCAAGGAGGCGTCGTATGATCATGTTGTATGATCAAGGAGGCGTTGTATGATCATGTCGTATGATCAAGGAGATCAATATTCAGATGTCTGTAATTGAAATGTATGCAAATTAGTGCATAATTAATGAGATATTGTTAAATTACATCCATAAACATATATTTTCAGAAAACTTGTAATGCAAAATTGTCTCAACATTTGTCTCAACATTAATCAACTAGTAAAGTTTTATAATATCATGGAGTTACATTTGTTACCCTATACACCCGTTCTGTGTTGCCTATGGAGGCCAGTTTTAGGCCGCAAATGCTAATTAGCAGGTTTACAACTAAACAAAAAGGCAGCTAAGTAAATATGATATTCAGAATCAGCACCCAAAAATGAGACAAAATACCCTCTTTACCAGCATTTTCTCACATTTCACCCCCAAGTGATCGTAGTCCCAGTCTTAATTATGCCCTACTGTATATAAATGATGATGTCATCTAAGTGTAAAAATGGATCGTGAAATTTGAAGACAATCAATTTGCAAAAAAAAATCAATTTTCACAGGAAAATCCAGCAGGATTACACAAGACACCATACTATAATGACTAATAATAATTATACACTATGAACCAACAAGTTATATTCTGCGGTTAGATTGGCCAAAGTGATTTACAAAGTCATCACAAAGTTTAGCAATTCTAATCTTCTTGACACCACACTTAGAACTCCCAAGTTGCTCAATCTACTGTCCATCATTGCTCTAAGGTATGACTTAATGAATTTATTGAGTTTTATCCTCACATGTAGGGTTGAACCGATGGTTTGTTTTTTAAACAAAATTTCCAAACCAAAACGGTGAAAAGCATGAAATTGAAAAATTTGATTTTAAAACAAAAACATGAAATTGAATTAAAATTCAATTTATTATCAATATCATGAAATTCATATTTTAGCAATAATTCTATTGAGATGGCTTGACAAATTTGAAATTGAAAAGGCTTGCCATGGCAAGAAGCCTAATCTAATGTCGAGGGATCTGATTTCAAGTTTCAAGGCTATATTTAACATTTATTTTTTCTTTGGCCTATTATGAAATCATGTATTGAACAATTTGAGCACAGCTAATGTTTGCTTAGCATTTTGTGATGAAGTTTTGTTGACTATCTCGTGGCTTAACGGCAGCTCGTTGGCGCTCTGCACGCTCGACCGGAGTTTGCATCCTATCTCTCCTTTTCACTTCTGAGTAAGAGTAGGCCTACGAGACACAACAATAGGTTTGGACCATAAATATGTATGCATATAGTTCAGGGGTGGGCAAACTTTTTGACTCAAGGGCCATATTGGGTTTTGAAAATTGGCCTGCGGACTGCACAACAACCAGACCCAGATTTTTTTTTGTAGCCTATAATTTAGTATCAAAAGTATTTGTTTTAAATATTAAATTGCTTAAAAATACTGCTAATTATTAATTAATTAATTAATTATTAAAATTCACGTTATTTCTCAATGATCTTCTGCCTGCTCTGCTATGGCTAGTGCTGTACATGGCTGTGCCCTCTCACAGTTTTTAAATGGTCAGTAGTGGGAACTGCTGTTGCCTGCATGATTTCCTTTTAAAAGTTTCTTATAAGAAGGAGATATTAATTATCAACAATGACAAGCCAGCTGGAACCTGCCATTCTCTCTCCCTCTCGTGAGTGAAGACGCGTTCCCAATTAAATGGATCGCATAACGTTCATGTTAGATCTGCTGCAAAGGAGATAACTAAGAGTAGGCCTATCATCTCTATTTAACATGATGTTTTGACATTGACATTATAAACATTCTCTAAGGAGATTGAAAAGCAGTTTGCAGTAAAGCTAACCAACGTCATCTCTATCGCAGGAAAAAAAATAGCAAGCTGCCTAATAACCAAATTAAATGCTCGGCGGGCTGGATGAAAGTGCTTGGTGGGCAGCAGTTTGGCCACCCCTGATATGGTTATGGTTATGGATTTAGCAGACGCCTTTGTCCAAAGCGACTCATAAATACAAAAACAACATAATAATATTTAAAGTTGAACAGGGAACAGATTAGAATGTAGGTCAAATATAATAAGGAGAATAGTTATAATACACAATAATATCAATTCAATCAATAGCCTAATAAAAAGCAATGGAAAAAAAGGGGAAAGACAAAAATAAAACAATAATGTCCATTCAATCAATAATATAAAAACAATGACATGCTAAGACTACATTAATTAATCAAATTAAGTCAAATTAATTAACAGCCCAATTAAAATAAAACAACATTATACAAACCATAACACATACTGTAAGTGCTTAAACAACTAAGTATATGTTGAATAGGAATGTCTTTAGACCCCTCTTAAACGACCCAAAACTACTACAGGAACGGAGAGCACTGGGCAATTCATTCCACCAACATGGAACCACTGAAGAAAAGAGTCTGGAATTAGACCCAGTTTTCATGACTGGTTGACACAACAGACACTCACCAGAAGACCGCAGTGGGCGGTTGGGGATGTAAGGCTTGATTATTGAATTAAAATAACTAGGAGCAGATCCAGTTAGTGTCCTATAGGCCAAAGTAAGAGATTTAAATTTAATTCTGGCTACTATAGGGAGCCAATGGAGAGTAACTAGGAGAGGAGTTACATGGTTGATATAGTTACTCTACATCGAGAAACCAATAGGTACATGACATCAGTCAAAAACAATTGAATCCACGTGTCACACTAGTTCACCTGCAGGTAGCGAGAAGCAAGAGGATAATCTCACTTCATAAAAAAATCAAACCTACAACACTGGTACAACAAGTCCCCTGCTTTAATCCACTACACCATTTATCACTGTGCTGATTTTATGAGTCTGTGAAGATTATAATACTATTTTGGAGAGTGAGTGCGCACATCCAAAGAAAAGTTTTCCGCAGGTGCCATACAATAATGTCAGACAGTGGAAGAAGTGTGGTCTGCACACTGTAATTGCTCCAAAAATATAAACTTTGTTACTTTAAAAACATAGCAACGTTTCAATCACCCTGGCATGCCTGACGAAGATCCAGGGTGATCGAAACGTTGCTAAAGTAATAAAGTTTATATTTTTGGAGCAATTAACAGTGTGCAGACCACACTTTTTCCAAGATTATAATACTAGCCTATTAAAAAGCAAGGCAATACTCGAATTAACATAAATAGCAATAATGAGCCAAGTAGGGGAGTCAGTCTCTTAATCAAAAAACATTAAAACATCCACTTCATAATTTTTGGTTAGGATAGATCAATCATTGAGTCACTGCCCAGATAAACATCCACTTCATAATGGAGAGTTCAACTTCCTTTTCTAGAACTACCAAGGTTGCAACGCAAGTTAGCCAACAACGCTTTCTAGAAACGAGCTCCTGGTCTGCTGTTTATTCTGATATATGGTTTGTCTTGTGTTGAGTGAAGAGTTTGTAAAGTATTCCACCAAGATGAATGGGTAGGGAGATGGGCACAGAACTGTATGTAGAATAATATGATTAAATTAAGGTTTACCACCGTTTAACACAGCAACTAGCGGCTAACATTGTTTAAAAGCTGAGAAAAAGCTTTCATGTGATCTGATACATGTGACGTATGTGTGATGAGTAGACTACTTTGCAAGTAGTTCAACAGAGAAGAATGGGTGAATTAGGACGCACTTTCTTTTTTGCCGTGCACTTGGCACCACAATGCGCTGAGTGTAAGGTAAGGCCCAAAGTTTCTAATGTGTCTGAATAACAATATTGTCAAGTCAAAATGTATGTCTGTCTGTGTGTGTTTCTGTGAAGGGAAGGAGGTCCCAGAGACGGAAACGTTGGAAACAATGGCTTCCCGTCCTCATGACAAATAGGTCGTCAGACCCAAAACTTTTGATCTTGAGTTTGTGCTCCCACTGATTCAGTCTGTATGCAAGCGAATCTAGCAGCTGGACAAAAAAAATTCAAGGTAGAGCAGACCTATTAAAAAAATACAAAATGTCTGTTGTTGGAGTTACAGACATTACCTTGCTTTGACCCTACTCTTTACTTTGGCATACATGTTTATTACCTTTGTATAACCTTACTACAGAGCTTATACACCAAATAGCATGCAAATGTAACTGCAGTTTGCAAAATTTCTGGTAATGTTTCCACACACAAAACCTTCATTTGCAGTCATTAGTACTACCTGTGCTGGACATCTCCAAACAGGTAGATCTTGACTCCAACAACTATGTTAATGATAGTAAATGTGTTACATAAAATATTGATTTTTGGAACATTTAGGTCAGGACGCCAACGTCACTCTGTTTTCTTTTAGCTTCTGTAGGGAACCACTCTCTGTACTATATCTACACTGCCCTCCTACGAGTAGATGGACTAGAGATCACTGGCATGGGCCGGCTGGATGACCAACCTGTAGAGGTCTACAGCGGCAACAACCAGACCTGGGTGGCAAAAACAGAATGAATGAAAAACAACATGCCGTCTAAATACTGGCAAAGAGGAAACTGCACAATGGAGAAACTAAATCACACAGTGCTTGGCATAATGGAGGATAATTGTACGTGCAATGACTCTGGTGAGTTGACATAACTTACTGCAGTATTGACGCAATTGATGTAGTGGCAATTAAAATGAATTGTTGATACTATTAATATAGAAACTAATTTTGGGCTCACTAACATTTTTACTAACATTTTTAATTGCTCACTAACAATTGTAAAAAAATTTAATGAAATAATCTGATGACGTCTCTCTTCCCTGCTGGCTGTGCATCAGCTGTGTGTGTCCTCCAATGGAGAGTGGGCTGTGAGGCAGACAAGCTGGCTAATGATTCGCTGATGTTGGTGAAGCAAGTGGCGGAGTACCACCTGAACGGAGAGGCAGCTCAGGTCACTGACGGCTGCAGCCAGTGGGGGGCAGCACCCTTCCAACCCTCCCCTCCAGCTGAAGAGATTCTTACAGGCACCAGAAACATCAGCCACCACTTCAGTGATTTCCCTCTGAAGGAATGTGTGGATCAGATGAGAAAGTTCATCATATACAACGACGTCAGAGAACCCTGTTGGTGTTTTAATTCAGCTAAATGTTCTTTCAACTATTTAGTGTTTATTCCCTCACTCTCCACCTCAAGCTGGTGTGTGGTGAGCGTTCTGGAGCATAATGGCTCCCGTGCATCAGCCAGGTGGGTGCTACACATTGGTGGTGGTTAGTGAGGTTCCCCCTTCCCTGTGAAGCAGTTTGAGTGTCTAAAAAAGCGCTATATACTTTAAATGTAACATGTTGTTGTTGTTGTTTAGGGCACCGTATTGACTCTGATGTGATTTTTACGTTCTTCCTTTTCCCTTTATACCAGCTGCTCCAATGGTGACTAATGACATTCATGCAAAAGCAGTTGATTGAATTTGTATGTGTGACTACTGCCTGGTAGTAGAATTAGTCATTTTGGGTGCATCGAGTCCTGGCCTGGACTAGGCGTCTTCCTCACTGTTGATTTGGACACTGCTATTTAATTTTGCGACAGTGAACTCTCCAACTGTCCTACAAGTTGTAATCAACTAATCTGTTGAAACTTGTGTGCCTAATGCATGTGTAATGTGAAAAATGCTTGGTTGATCAGCCACTAATACATAACAGTAAGCATTTAATAAGAGAACGAGAATGACGGCTTCTTATGATTTGAAGAAATATAAATCAGTCCAGCATTCAAGAGTTTCATGATTACATTAATACTGTAATGGATCCATACAGCATTTAATTATAACCAACATTTTCTAGCCTACCAGAGGCAAACCTAGGAGTTGAAGGTCATTTACAAAAGAACTCATCTCAACCCATTGCACTGTGCCATCTATTGATGGAAAAATAAATTACTCAATCAACTCCATTGACATTTTAGTTCAGTGCACTTTGCCATGCTTTTCCAATAAATCCCAGACAGACGACATAGTGGGTGTGTTCGAAACGGGAGACAGCTGCCTACTGCCTCCCTCCCTACATAGAGAGCTGTCTCACTAGACAAACTTTGGATTAAATGCATCTTTTAAAAATGAGCGTAGCACTGTAGAATCTTTGGTTAACACTACGGTATGACGTTAGCAAAGGCCTGATGTTAAACTAAATTAGCTTACGTAAGCTAGCAGGCTAACGGTATAAATTAGTTTTATGGCCGGCAGATATATCAGACCAGACACTATTAATGGTTACAACAATGGCATAATCAGATAGTAAATTGTTTATTTCTCATCTCTAATCTACAAATCTAAGCAAAATAAGGTCACACAAATGACATTTTAAACAGATTCAGCAGCCATTACCGATGTCATCCGCCATGTTTGTTTACCTTTCACTGCTGTTTCAGACGTTGCCGCAAGAGATTATGGGTAGGAGGGAGCATGAAGTGTGCATCGATGCTGCCTCCAAAAATTACCGTTATTTGGGAAATCTAAGATATCTTAAAAGGCAGCAGAATTTGTTTTTTCGGTTTCGAACCGCACTTGCTGCCTTGCTCCCCAGTTAGATATCTTAAAAGGCAGCAACTTTACCCGTTTTGAACACACCCAGTGACTCTACAGGCAGGTTGAGGATTTCTGGGACAAGCTGGTGAGCTAAGCTTTTTTTCCACTAGCCCACTGTCTAAAGAACCAAGAGGGAGCACATAAAAGGCAGAGTTTAAAAGTGAGTTCAAATTCGCAAACATAGGCGAACGTTGGCAAACAGTTTTCCGTTTGTCTTGAGTTTTCGGCGTTTGCGAACAATCGCAAACCATGAACATACAGTGGCGCTGGACGTGTGCTTGACTGAAGGTAACAATGCATTTACCGTTACAATGGAATGTTAACACCAAATCGTTCAAATTTAGAGTGCGTTTATAAAACGTTTGAGGGACCTAAAACTCCGTTTATGTGTAAACAAAAGGCACAAACGCATGATAAAAGTATATGTTTATGACCCCCTTAGCTGTTCAGAGAAACGCAAATGTTCACCAATGTTTGTCGAATTTGAATGCACCTCGTTTCCCATTAGCACAGATAAACACTTTTCCTCATTCTGAATGAAAACAGAAAACTTCAAACAATTTGACACACTAGTATCTCAGTGATATGAAGAGTCTAAACAAGACTGATTTTAAAGTTTGTATTTTGCATCACATCATGTGGAGAGTTCGAGAGAAGGAAATAAACATGCGGGATAGGCCAAATCAAGGTCATACGGTAACAATACACAAATATGTCTTGTATTTGGTCATGTAACATTATTCTTACTTTTCTCATCTAAACTACACAAGTGCCCTAGGCCCTACTGTATTTGAGTATGTCAATAGAATTAAGAATTGAGAAGAGAAAACACATCAGACTTCAGTAATATTGCAAATGTTTTGGATGTATTCAATGAATGGGATGTATGTATCTCAGAAATAGCCTATATCGAAAATGTATTCACCATAAAATCAGACAGACATTGGACGCTAGCCTCAAAACATGTCTTACACCTACACAGCTGTGGAACAGAGAACCCTTGAGGTTTTCACAGATTAATCTGAAGATTGACAGACTTATTATGACTCCTCCTTCTCGTCACCATGCGTGATGATGTAACAAAGAGACTTGTAGTCAATATTGCCGCTCACGTCAATTGGTGCCACAGAAAAAGCTTGTTCCACCTAGAAGAGAGTTTAAAAATCTGTTAAGGAGTTCCAAACAATATATTAATATTCTTAATGTATACTGTAAAACTATAAAGTGCTCCGAATTTAATCATTTCAAATAATGAAAAAGGCAAATAATTAATTTAGACTTACTTCCTCAGTGTTGAATTTGTCTGCTTGATTCATAAGAAGCCTTTTGAACCTGCACACAAAAAATAAAGTATATATTCTGTAAATGTAGGCCTCTTTTGCTGACTTATGTATTGTACAGTATGTAGATTTATTATGGACACCCCCAAAAACACACACACATTCACTCTCTCTCTCTCTCTCCCCACCATCTATTGTGATTGTGATAACTTACTCATCCTTGTTGACAAATCCTGTCCCATTGGGGTCAAAGAGTTTGAAGGCATTAAGGATTGTCTCCTCTGGGTCCGTTCCTGATTTGAAGAGAATCAGTTACCAAGAAACAGAGAATATATGTTGAAGCTACTTGTCGTAAAGCGTTTGTCTTCTCTTGTCTTCAACATGTACAGTAGAATATTACAACAACATTCATTATTACAACAGTAATACTGTTTGTTTTTTTAATCAAATTCAGTATTGATAATGTTCTTACCATTGAGTTTCTCTCCAAAGAGAGTGAGGAACACAGTGAAGTTGATAGGGCCTTTTCCCTCTGCCAACATGGCCTCCAATTCCTCATCTGGTACGTTCAGTTTCCCTGCAGAGGGTAACCGCACTAACCATCAGCACTTATTATAATACATGCACACACACACACACACACACACACACACACACACACACACACACACACTTTGGCATCTTTGGCATCGAACATTACCCAGTTGTGAATAGGTCTCCTTCAAGTCCTGTTTTTTAATGACACCATCTCGATCCTGATCAATGCAGCCAAAGGCCTTTGGAAATAAAGTTCAAAACAATATGTTCAGTTTCATGGCTTCTTGCCATTGGTGTAATGACAAAATCCTTTTCTCTATAAAGTCTCCGATAATAATGACATCCTTAACATAGTGATGTCTGATACCAATAAATGGATAAAAAAGGAAGAATAACAAAGACATTCACACAACTGAGCATGGTATTTATCATTGATTACAGAGGAGTTTATACTGATATCCTACTTGTACATTGTACATTGAAAAATTATTAGCTTGATAGAATTTTTCTGTATGCCTAGTCAGGAAAATAATGTATCCCCACAAGGTAGTTTCACTGAGAAGTAGAAAAATTCACCATGGAGCCTGTTTTCAATAAAAGGTGTTGGACTTTGTGTAACTGTACCTCCTTGAACTCCTGTATCTGGGACTGCTCAAACATGGAGAACACGTTCGAGGAGCCTCTCTGCGCAGTCTTGCCTCTCTTGGCTGCTGCTTTCTTACTGGCCTGGTGGAAGACAAATCAAGATAAAAGCTTTTCTATGTCCGATGTTCAATGTCCGAGCTTCATATGGAGCAAGGTGTCATTCATTGGAAACACTTTCAATGAAGAACTTTTAGTTATTCCCACATCTAGCAAATATATTTGCATTAAACTGAAATTGAATTGGAATTTTCTTATGTAATATGTTTTCTGTAAATATATATACATATATTTGTTCTTTTAATTCCTTATTTGTATCTTATCTCCTTTCATTCATTTTCATTTTCATTTTTTTTATTTTTCAAACCAAATTGGTCTCAAATTTCACATGTTAAAAATAACAGGAAAGGAAAGGTTTGCCATTAATGTCCTGCAATATCTTTCATATTAATTTCTCCCAATTTAACTCATCAACATATTTGAGTACTTGGCTTTGACTTAGACCTAGACCACCATTAGCCATTGTCTTATATACAAATATATGTTTGCTTTTAACCAAATTACACAATTAAACACAAAATAATCTTCAAAAATATAATTTTGCTATATTCAATGTAGTTCTTCTCTGTACTCACCATGTTGGTTGCTGTCTGAGTGCCCCTGAGTGTGTGTGGGTGCTGTGTGTGTATCTGTGTGCCCAGGACACAAGCTTGGCTGATTAGTGCTATATGTATGGCACCCCTTATCTACTACCATCCCTATAAAAAGATGCTGCTGGCTAGCGCAGTCCCTTACATGGCCATCTGAGACCTGTGTGTGCTGGGGTCCCATGATAAGGACTTAAGTGGTCAGATTCCAATGAGAGGGAAACAGTCGGGAAGGTGTGGTGGAGCTTTGACTGGGTATGTGTGTATGTGTGTGTGTGTGTGTGTGTGTGTGTGTGTGTGTGTGTGTGTGTGATAGGCTACAAAAGGCAACTTTTTGAATAATGTTGCTACTAGGCAATTTCCCTAAGAATTGTAACCTACCAACAAAGAGACTAACAAATTTACAAACTAATAATTGCCATCAACATGTCTTTAGTTAACATTTAATACATGTAAACTGAAATTTGAGATAACTTCAGACAGATTAGATTTAAGTTGAATTCAAGTGAAATAAAAATTAAAATTTTAATCAAAGACTCCATTGGCTAGCTGAGACTTGGATCAGTAGGGTACAGAGAGAGGCTGTTTGGAGTACATATTGGAAACAGTTAGTATTCACAGATGTTTCACTTCATGTCTCCTTTTTTAATCACCTCCTTTTTTAATCATCTTCATTTTGATGGCATATGGTTATATGAAGAAGGATGGATAAGTGTACTTGCTATACCCACTAGCTATTCAGGATATCCACTGACTGCTTGGCCATGTCTTCCAGGGCAGAAAACTTTAGAGTAGAGTACACCTACAACTCATTACGGTTGCGTTAACATCACTGGAGCAACGCTGATACTAGTCATCTGGTCATATTTGAAAATCCATTCCACTACCCATTCATTTGGTCTGAGAAATTCCTTAAGATGCCTTGCATACTTAGGCCTGCTTGTCATTCGGGCACTCTTCTGAAGCCCATGATTGGTGGAGCTGTGGGCCAGTCAATTTTCTTCATGCGAGTGGCATGGTTTCAGGATACTCATTCAGTGTTTTCTCAAGTAATTTTGCCCCATTTAACAATTTCCCCCTGGCCACTTAACCCACGGCCTGTTAAGTATTTTCCATACCACAGCTGTATTGAGAGATTTCCAGGACAGCGCTTTTTGAAGAGCGTTGGCATGGAAACCACTGCGTAGCCCCACACCACCTGTGTGCGTTGAGGTTGTGTGGATCTGGCCAGGTGTGTAAGCGTACATGTGTGTATGTGACTTACTTCAAAATGGGTGGAAGTGTTTGGTTTCCATAGTTACTGTCAGAGCTGGTGTTTTTATGAAAAGTAAAAGAACCCAAAGAAGAAAAGGAATACCGATCTTGGCAAAAGGAACAATTCGATGGATTATAACTGAGGGATTATTTCAGGACAAACAGTACGGAAGGCTGCTGAAGTTGGCAACGGTGCCACTGTGCAATATGATGTTTGAGCAGACCCTGAAAAGAACACCTGTTGTTGACGCAAGATGACCTAGATGGACTCTGTGGATATGTACGTTTAAAAACAACTAGACAGAAGATCACTCTTCACAGGCCTCTATGATACACCTTTTTTGGGAGCAAACACTTGGCAAAGGATTGTTTAAAAGGATTGTTCAACATCACATGCTAAAGTTGAAAAAAAGAGATAAAGAACTGCAATGATGTTGGCCCCATAAGGTTTTTTGCAACTACACTTCTAACTATCTATAAAGTGCTGGGAAAATGACTGTGATGGGCTTGCTGTCCATAAAACTAGTCATTTGCTGACTGTAACAAGCATAATAAAAAAGATGGACAAGTAAAGCCTTTTGAATATCCAGTTATAAATTACAGAAGAGGAGTGACTTGATTTTCGAATTGAACAAGAGCAAATTATCCCAAAACGTTTACACTGCTTGTTCATAAAAGGCTACGTCTTCTTCAGTAGTTAGCATACATGACTGGAGAGAGATGTGGGATGGATCCGCACACCATGGAAAAGGTAACAAAGCAAAATTAGAAGTGATCGCTTTCACACAGCACATGGTATTTTTTTAGCTATGCGCTTGGATTAACATGTGTATAACACAACATATTGTCTTGTGTAACATGGTATCTAGCACTGTAAATAAGATTATACAAAGGCATTTGTGTTTCACAAAGGCATTGTTTTTGTGATCAATCTGTATGTTGAGTTAAACATTTGTTGTTTTTGAATGCATAAAAGGGTAGACATAGTCTCACAAGATGAGGAGCAAGTCCAAAAAATATTCCAAGAATGGTGTACAGGACAAAACAGCTGTGATTTTCATCCTCCTTCACTTAATTTCCCTGTCCTTATCACAGGTCAGTGCTCTTAGGTGAATTTATGCAGCATGTGTATTTTGTTTTTGAACACAGACTGGAAAAAGTATTTATCTACATGAAAAAAATAGCTGTTTGGAGGTGCTCCCCTCACCCAACCCCCCCACTCCCACCCTCCACCCAAATATTCAGGAAGACATTAATGAATGAATATAACGGAGAATGAGGGAATGATTGCATAATGCTGAGAGGATATGACGTATCTGAACTTTCATACACCGCTTTAAGGTAGGTTTCTAAAACCAGAAAGCTCACCAGTAAATAACCAGGAAGAATAACAAAGAGAACAGCAACAGACAGCATTTGTTGACTGTGGAGCGTGGTTGATTAGACATATGTGTTCTTCAAGGATTTTGCTGTGCTTTTTTCTTTACATCTTTAACTCTGAAACAGTAATGACAAATGCATATATTCTGTCCTGGATCATTCTGAGGTCCAGGGAGCAAAACGAGAATTACTGCACTCTAAAAAGTGATGTGTTGAAAATTACACATCTGCTGAGTGTGCTCAGGGACAATTGTCAATTTCAACACACAATTGTATGGCTGGCAGGGTGAAAAACGGATTTCAGGCACCTGCAATAATTTTTTTGTCTGTTTCTGTCTCATCTTTTTCTCACCTTTTACCCACCCGCACAACTGATGTGTTGAAATTTACTCAACATTGTGTTGTCCCTGAGCAAACACGCAATGTGTCAACACATATTGTTTTTAAAATATAGGCTTCACAGATGAAGAAAAAAATAGATTACGGAAGGATTATTTCATGTCAATGCAAAACTGGTGAAAGTTGACACTGCTGTCTACGTGTGACCTAAGTCGCAATGGCTTAAGTATTTGTAGAGTAACAGCAAAGCTGCCAACTTTTGTTATAGCTTATAACCATAACCATAACTTAATAAAAGAAAGAAGAACCTTATCTTATCTTGAATTTCCAGTAAATGGCAGAAGCTACTCCTGCAGTGGTTTAACAGATAAGGTACTCAATCAGGGTGAAATATGTGTAGGCATCTTTAATACCTTAGCCATTAATCTCATAGATAATTGCAATTTAGTGGCACATTTTCAAAAGCAATAGTGTTTACTTTTTCACAATATTCATTTTGGTTTTTATTTTATTTATGCACCATTTTTTATGCACCATTTAACACACCAGCACTGTATGTTGGTTAAGGAGAGGGAGAGAGAGAGATTTTATAAGGTGATATGATGGTTTACAAATAGGCCAAGTGCACACAGTCAGACTGTACCCATGTGTATTGTTACGGCTGGCTCTTAACCATAACATAATAGAGAGGCAGACAACAGAATTAAGGTTATCCCAAAGGTATTTTATTTAAAGTATCAAAGATAATAAATATATGCAATAAAATGTCTAGGGGAAAGAAAGATAAATTAAATGTATGTGTGTGATGCAGTGTTGCCAGGCCACATGAAGAAAAACAAGCAGCAGGTCTCTGAAAATAAGCCCAAAAGAAGTGACCCAATACCAAATAGTTAGCATCCCCTCCCCGGACCCTACAGTTACAGAGCAGAGTCAACGCAGAGGCATAGGTTAATAATACCCTCTGTGTACGTGTAGGCGCTACGTGGATTCTACACAGAAACAACAGATATCAAGCAAGCCTAAAAGAAAGCGACCACATAAAAAACATACCTCCAAAACAGCAACCTGCGACTTCACAAAAAAAACAAGCTTGCTTATAATAAGCAGACTATGGCAACACTGGCGATGCCTGTGTCAGGAATAGGAAAGAAAGAGGGAGATGTAAAGAGATAAAAGATAGTGTGACAGAGAATATGCCTCAATGGCACCCAGTGCCCAAAATGAAAGATAGTGCCCAAACAAAGAGTGTGATAGATAGATATATAGATACTGTATTGATCCCCAAGGGGAAATTCAAGAAGAAGTGTGTAGAGTGTGTACCAGTTCCCTTTTTGAAAGGCGCAATCGGACACCATTATATCAATCTACTTTTCTTTTTTTTTCTTTTTTTATCTCTGGTGACCGCAGGCTGACATGACTCAGCATGGCATCATGAACACAGTGACCCCATGGCCTGAGAGAGAGGGTCATGTTTGGTCTGTTGTCCAGCATCTTTCAATGGCATGAAGGAAACAGCCGTGTGTCTGTATCATATCTTTTGATATGTGACTTTTTGCTCAGCCCATCAACATGAAACAGTAGCCTATAAGCGGAGGACTAATCAGTTTGTGGTTCATCGCAATGACACATTTTGGGGCAATGCTGAAGGTCTCCTAATGTAAACATTACTGATAAGCAACTGGGAAACATTTGCCAGGTAAACAAACTATTTTTAGCAGGGTGAAGTCTATATTTAGAAGGGTTAGGAACACAAGTCAATTATTTTTAGATACAGATTCTTTCTTACTAAACTACTCTTTGCTTTTAAAGAAGTGCTTCCATTCAAATTTTGAATTTAAGACAAAGCCAAGTCACATGACTTTTTGAAGCCTTGAAGACAAACATTGACAAAAGACTCAACTTGACTTTGACTTGACACTCATGACTTGAGACTTGAGTTAGAATTGAATCAAATGACTCGAAAGGACTTGACTTTCTAAAAGAAATGTCAATATAACTTTTAGACATTGAGATGTTATGGTTTTTTTTTTCGAAAATGATGAGTGATTAATGCAGTGTGCTCAAAGCTGGCCAGTCTGCAGTAGAGACACAAAGAAGCCATGCAGTTTAAATGGGATTCTCTCTCTGTTTCCTCTTCTTCGTGTTGTGAATAACAACAACGCCTCTTATCTGTTCTAAAATCACTAGAACCCACAACACCTTTTGCTTAACAAAATACTGCATTCAGGTACACTGGAAAAAACAACCAGCTTCAGTGTTTACAAACAGACGATTCTAAGGGCCCAGCACTGACAGGGGACCCCTAGAGAGCATATAGAATATATAGACCCTTTCAACAATAAAAACAAAAACAATGCTTGAACGTTCTATTTGGTTCCCAATCGACTTCCTCTGCATATGGAATGTTAAAACGGAAGCCTTGTGGGGCCAACTATGATGCTGATAATGGAACTCTCTTGAAAGGGTCTATAGTATTATGGGGTTGAGGCCCAGAATTATTGTCTGTCATAGGGCCCAAATTTTCTACCAGTGCATACGTTATGTAAACCTCCCTCCTGACGCTGTTAAAGGTCAACTATGCAGTATTGGCAATTTCCGCTACCGTTTTCTCGGTTTTTGCTTCTTTTTCGCTGGCTCTGTCATGACGAATGTCTGAGAAACTCCATCGCTACCTTTTTCTAGCCGGTGCCTGGCGTGTATGTGTATTTGAATGCAGTAAAGCAATTCGTTACACTCGTTATACTTCCAGACGCTGAGGCCGTCGGCCCGCCGGCCCACAGTTGCAAGGGTGGTTTTTCTGCTCACAGGCGCTAGGGGGAAGCGAGACGGCCACCATTCAACCCCAAAAAAGAAATATAACCATTCCAATGACTCTGAAGCTGTTAAATGAAGGTAAATTAAGCTAAAAAACTTGCATATCAAGCTAAAAAACCTGCATAGTGTACCTTTAAGAGTCATGCTAGTGAGAAAACTAGCAGCCGGAGCTTTTAGCTTGATTGCTAGAACACTCAACTTCTGATCAGAGGTGCTGCTTGCGGGTTTGAGTCCTGGCGAGTGCAGGGTTGAGCCACGTCATTCAACACAAGTTACACTTCCTTGATTTATTACTGTATCAAAGACTTGACTTGATTTGCTTGATTTTCACCACAGTGACTTGGGACTTACTTGAGACTTGATGGTTTGGACTTGAGACTTGCTTGTAACTTGCACATGTGTGACTTACTCCTACTACTGAAAAAGTTGGATTTTCATTTTCATCTTTTTGCTTACAATGATGTTACATATGGCTACATATGTTTTGGTTTTCAAGAGTGCAAAACAATTGTTTAATGGCATATGAAGAAACATCCATGTACAAACTCACATATACACAAGCACCCCCTCCCCCAACCCCCCAACACACACATACACAAGCACACCCACACACACAACACACACACACACACACACACACACACACACACACACACACACACACACATTACTCAAATCACACTTTGTTGTCCTTGAACAGGGATGGATTACTGCACGGGCCTACCGGGCCCAGGCCAAGGGGCCCAAGGGGTCAGGGGGCCCTGAAGCCCAAGCCTTTGCATGGAATCATTGCCTCAATATCAACAAATCAGGATGTAGGCTATGAATCTGATTGAATTTAGTATTGGCCATCCCCAAAATGCACCAGAATACAGGAAATCACATCATTTGGGGAGGACCCCCAAACCCCCCCTCCCACATATACGACAATTAGTGGGGGCCCTTAATACATCTGGGCCCAGGGGCCCGAAAGTTCATAATCTGCCCATGTCCTTGAACTGTGAATATGAGGTGGTATAAAACTGACCACATCACAGCCATTAAGGAGAGTAACCTGAGGAGCTATTATGTTGTGTCCCTGACCGTCAATGTATCCACCATCAGGTGACTCAATGACGTTTGTGTGTGTATGTGTGTGTGTGTGTTAGCATGAATGCAACTGTGTGTATGTGTGTGTGTGTGTTAGCAAGAAAGCAACTGTGTGTGTGTGTGTGTATGAGAGAGAGAGAGATATGAGAGAGAGAGAGATGAGAGAGATAGAGAGAGAGAGAGTGTGAATGTGTATTTGTTGGCATTAATGTGTTTATGTTGGGAGGGGTCATCTGTGAGTGCAGAGTGCAGACCACCTACAGGCCAACCCCCTCATTGAGAGTATAAAAACAGCTGGTCGGTCCACACATGAACACACACACACATACTCACTCAAGAGCTTTCACTCGAGGCACACACACACAGACCTTTAGAAGCATTGCAAAGATGCTCTGTGTCAGAACATATCGAGAGCAGCCACTGGGGATGCCTTGCCAACACAAATCCATTCTGGAAAAAGTCCTCATGGTAAGGAACAAAGCTATTTGTTTCATTCGGTTTTATACCAAGATTTTCATATTGGAGTCAGAAAACAGAACAGGACAACATTTTTATATTTTCAAATTGGGCATGATATTCAAAATGCTGTTAAGCCTATGTGAGGAAGAAAAGCAACTTAGAATGAACAATGAGTAAGTGAAACCATAAAAAAGCTGTTTTTTTAATGTTGGTTTTCAGTTTGACAATAAATTAAAGTTTTACAGACACAGGGCTTGATGCAACAATACAAGAATACATTTTGTAAGTGCCTGGGTAGAAAGACAAAAGTATGAAAGACAAAAAGTATATCTGTCTTCCCTTAACCAACTATCTATCTCTCTCTCTCTCTCTCTCTCTCCATTTCCCTCACTCTCCCTTTCTCTCTCTCTTTTTAATATCTGACCTTTCTTCATGCTTTCTCTTTCTGTCTCTCTTGCTGTCATGGTCTCTCTCTCTCTCTCCCTTTCTCTCCCTCTTTCATATTCTCTCTCTCTCCTCCTCCTCCTTCTTTCTCTCTCCCTTCTTTTCTCCAGGTGGACCAGATCCTGTCGGAGTTCCAGCTGAAGAAGGAGCAGTTGCGGGAGGTGATGAAGCGGATGCAGCAGGAGATGGAGCGCGGCCTCCGCCTGGAGACACACAACGAGGCCAGCATCAAGATGCTGCCCACCTATGTCCGCTCCACTCCGGAGGGCTCGGGTACCTATCTTTTATCTTTTTTTACATGCAGGTGAAAAAGTAATCTGAGAAACTGTAATTTGATTGAGATGGGGGTGGTGATATAGCTATATATAACTGTAAACACACACACACACACACACACACACACACACACACACACACACCACTCAAGACAAGCCCATATGTAACATAAATGTGTCTTGGTGGGGAGGGTGTGAACAGACAATCAAAATCATTTTTAAACTTGTTTTTGACTCAATGTGAGCCTTAGAACCTCAGATTGAAAAAAAACTCCTGGATCAATTTTAAATTTGTATTCATAACTTTGTGTATACATGTATGTAGCATGAGAAGAGCATTTTGCAGAGAGGGTGAAGAGATATTGTGTGTTTGTCATAGCCATTATTTTGCTATCACTTCTTCATAATTATATAACTCTAACCTGACCCTCAGAGGTGGGCGACTTCCTGGCTCTGGACCTCGGAGGCACCAACTTCCGTGTGATGCTGGTGAAGGTGGGCGAGGATGAGGAGAAGGGGTGGAAGGTGGAGACCAAGCACCACATGTACTCCATCCCGCAGGACGCCATGACTGGAACCGCTGAGATGGTGAGCACTGCACCCACCCACAGGAAGCCCTGGCAGGAGGGGCACATTCGGGTTCAAGTGCCCCGATCTCACCCCATCTCTCTCTCTCCCCCTCGCTTCCTGTCACTCTCTATACTGTAATGTCTGAGCAAAGGCATAAAAGGCCAATGATATATACTTTAAATAAGAAGCCCTGACAGGGTTATGTATCCATTAGAAAACTGCACTGAATGGACCCTTTTATTTGTTATGTTTAACAGTTATGTTTTAAAGGCAGCTGGCTGCATGGTTATGTAGGCCTGCCTCTTGATTGACTATTGAAATGTGGAGCAACGAAAACATTTGTAGATCATCAACCCTCTCCCCCTCGCTTCCTGTCACTCTCTATACTGTAATGTCTGAGCAAAGGCATAAAAGGCCAATGATATATACTTTAAATAAGAAGCCCTGACAGGGTTATGTATCCATTAGAAAACTGCACTGAATGGACCCTTTTATTTGTTATGTTTAACAGTTATGTTTTAAAGGCAGCTGGCTGCAGCTTTAAATAAGAAGCCCTGACAGGGTTATGTATCCATTAGAAAACTGCACTGAATGGACCCTTTTATTTGTTATGTTTAACAGTTATGTTTTAAAGGCAGCTGGCTGCATGGTTATGTAGGCCTGCCTCTTGATTGACTATTGAAATGTGGAACAAACGAAAACATTTGTAGATCATCAACCCTTTGTTCCTGTCACTCTCTATATGTAATGTCTGAGCAAAGGCATAAAAGGCCAATGATATATACTTTAAATAAGAAGCCCTGACAGGGTTATGTATCCATTAGAAAACTGCACTGAATGGACCCTTTTATTTGTTATGTTTAACAGTTATGTTTTAAAGGCAGCTGGCTGCATGGTTATGTAGGCCTGCCTCTTGATTGACTATTGAAATGTGGAGCAACGAAAACATTTGTAGATCATCAACCCTAGAGTCCCTTCATACATCATCAACCTATGGCTGAAAATCTTGTTCACAGTAACGGTCTAACTTTGGTTCCCCATCTCACACAGCTGTTTGACTACATTGCTGAGTGCATCTCTGACTTCCTGGACAAACACCAAATCAAACATAAGAAGCTTCCACTTGGATTCACCTTCTCTTTCCCGGTGCGGCATGAAGACCTGGATAAGGTACGGGCACTCAAACACGATGCCCATTCGTCTAAAAACACCTTTTGTGTCTAGACTGTGCTGTGTTTTAGGGTGAGGGGCAAGTTGCAGTTGCAAGATCTCTAAATCTCACTAATTGTTTTATGCCCAGTTGTCATTGTCTGGTCATTGCTTTACTGATATTTCACACCTTCAAATGGTACAGAGAACTTACTGTATCTATGTGTGCATGTGTTAGGGCATTCTGTTGAACTGGACCAAAGGCTTCAAAGCCTCTGGGGCTGAGGGGAACAATGTTGTGGGGTTACTGAGAGACGCCATCAAGAGAAGAGGGGTACGTACACTTCCACACAAAACAGTTACACTGCAAAGGCAAAACCTATTAGATAATGACACAAAAGCATTTTCTTTCTCTTTTTTTGTTCAAAGACAGACTTTGAGGTTCTTATCTAAACTGTCTCACTTTCTTCACAGGATTTTGAAATGGATGTGGTTGCCATGGTGAATGACACCGTAGCCACCATGATTTCCTGTTACTATGAGGACCACAGCTGTGAAGTGGGCATGATTGTTGGTAAGTAGATGCAGTAGTGTTCATGTTCTCAGGACAGACAACAACAGGGGAGGAAAGGGAATGACAAAAAAAGATTAAGGGAGCTGACAGATTTCCCTATTTCTGTCCTCCTCTTCATTTTCTGATACATCTCTCCCTCTTTCTCTCTCTTCCTTCTTTCTTCCTCTCCAACTCCCTTTCCCTTGCTCCGTCTTTCTCTTTTCCCTCCTCTCTCTCCATGTCTCCCATTCCCCTCTCTCTCTCTCTTTCTGTCCTATCTCCATGGTAATTCTCAGGCACGGGCTGTAACGCGTGTTACATGGAGGAGATGCGGACGGTGGAGCTGGTGGAGGGGGAGGAGGGCCGCATGTGCGTCAACACGGAGTGGGGTGCGTTCGGGGCCAACGGCGAGCTGGAGGAGTTCCGGCTGGAATACGACCGGGTGGTGGACGAAACCTCTCTCAACCCCGGCCAGCAGCTGTAAGTCCTTCTCATTTTAAAGCACTGAACTATGTTATTTATTACATTAGATTAGAGTAGATTGGATCGGATTAGATTTAATTAAATCGGTATTATGCAGAGCACAGGTATAAAGTCAATAAATTAAATTTGCATCTACCAGAAGTCCAAGAATTGGTATTATTTACAGAAATGTAGGCTACGTAAGCCTATTAATTAGCCATCTCAATACCCATCCACCAAGCGAGATCAAGGAGCAAGGATGTTTCTCACAAGTCCAATTTATTGATAAATGGTCTTGACATCCTAGATGCCCCTTTAATGTAATATTGGAAGAAGATGTTGCTTGTTGTATGTTGATGCTGACAGTGCAGGCTACAATGTTATTTAAGGTGACCCAGAACAGAATCTATGCAGCCTTACGGGTGAATATTTTTCACCTGATTGCATCCTTTTAAGTCTACACAGACACGGACTATATGTCAAAAGCTGTTGACTCGTGTAAACAGCCCTTCCAGGAAATTGCTGCACTATGACGTGCACGCGTGTGTGTATGCACATTAAACGTCAGCTGATTAGTCTCCTGGACCCACACACACACGTTTTATGGTCACACTTCTTCTGTTAGAATCAACACGCTAATGATGTACGCAGTGGCTATAGCCTTTTCTCTCCCTCTCTCTCCATCTCCTTTTATCTCTCTGCCACTCCCCTTTTTCTCTCTCTCTTCGTTTCTGCGATGCCTCGTGTGTTTGTGAGGTCCTCACCTGATGATAAGCCGAGACTCTTGTGCGGTCTCTAGGCGACCGGCTTGTTTTTCTGCAAGCAAGGGGCCACGTCAGCTGCTGGATACAGAGAGGTGGATTAATGGCCGCCTGCTCTCATTAGCTGGAAGCCTCTAATGGTTGTTTACTGTGAGCCAACAACCTCAGTTCCTTCGGGAAGTTCATTCGAATTCTGTCTGTCTTCCTCACTTTCATTTGTTCTTTCTCATTCTCTCTCTCTCTCACTCATTATCTTCAGCTGCTATATGCTGCTTGGGGTGTGTGTTGTGTGTCACACTCTTCTTCCGATCAATCCAGTCTCCAAATTCCCCTCTCAGATGTGTAGGGATAGATAGGGATAGATAGATAATAGATAAGGGCTAGATTGCACATATGTCATTCAGAGAGAGTTAGCAAAATGATGCACCCCACCGTACTCTGTTCATCATCCTCCACTCAGAAATGCTGTGTTGCATTTATTTGAAAGTCACAACATAATGTGTAGAAAGCATCTATATTTGTCTGTGATATGCATTGTATGTCCGTTTGAGCAGACAAGTATGCATTTTTATGTGGCCGCCTTAATGTCAAAGACAAATTTCCGAATAACATAATCTTGAAATCACATTATTCTCATTCTCCTTTGCATTTGTTTTCCCAACTCTCCAGGTATGAAAAGCTAATCAGTGGCAAATACATGGGTGAGCTGGTGCGACTGGTGTTGCTGAAGCTGGTCAACGAGGACCTGTTGTTTAACGGCGAGGCTTCTGACCTCCTCAAGACCAGAGGGAGTTTTGAGACGCGCTTTGTCTCGCAGATTGAGAGGTGAGTCAGTGACCCCCCTGACCTGAGACGACTATGGAGATGACCATTGATCACAGACCTGATCCATACAATTGTAGTTCTTACAAATGTTCAGTCTAGATTATACAACAATGTGTAATCATGTAACACTTTGGAAATATTTACTTATTTATTTACTGTAAATTACATAATGCATTCAACCTCAATGTAGCATTTAACCTTTAGATTACATATTGTTGACATATACTTGGTGTTCATATATCTACTTAATATTTCCAATGTCTGAATTCATATTATTCGTATGAATCATATTATTCACTAACAGTTGTGTTTGTATCTCAACTTACAGTGACTCAGGAGACAGGAAACAGATCTTCAATATCCTGAGCACGCTCGGAGTCCTGCCATCTGAGCTAGACTGTGACATTGTGCGTCTAGCGTGTGAGCGAGTTTCCACACGGGCCGCCCATATGTGTGGAGCAGGACTGGCTGGTGTCATCAACCGCATGCGGGAGCGCCGCAGCCAGGAGGCGCTCAAGATCACCGTGGGTGTGGACGGGTCCGTCTACAAACTCCATCCTCGGTAAGAAGAAAGGGTTATGCCAGTATGGCAAATTGTAGGATACAATTTCTTGGAAAGGAAAAAGGTCACATACAGGGAGACTAAAGCTCTCATCAAAATACTAATGACACATGTTTGTGTTGTTCTTCCCCTCTGCCTAGTTTCCAAGAAAGGTTTCACTCGATTGTGCGGGAACTCACGCCAAGCTGTGACATCACTTTCATCCAGTCCGAAGAAGGAAGTGGACGAGGCGCTGCACTGATCTCTGCAGTGGCTTGCAAGATGGCCGCTTGCATGTTGACCCACTAGGGGATGCTGATGACACCCTCTGGGTGTCCAGTGGAGGAAGAATTCGGACTGCAGGACAGCTGGACTACATTGTTAGCTACAGCTCACGCACAGTGTTCTCTTAGATCTCTCTCCAGATGGAAGAATTAGTTGGAAGCGCAAGGCTCTCAGTGTACACAGTGGACATCATTACCTCTGGGGCAACTCACCATACACAGGGATCGTATAATCATCAAAGTGTAAAAAACTGGATAGCTCTTCAACAGAACTCCCTCATGATTGTCGTATCCAGTCACTGAAGCTTTTGATCTCAGTGTCTATGAGCATGTACATAGGTTCCCACAGCTAATATTTCTATCACCTCATGATTTACAAAGGGTTCTGTTTACATTTTAAACACTTACCTTGCCTACATTTACCAAAATATTTTATTCAATGATCCATTAACACTGCAGTTTGTGTGGATAGGAAAGTTGTTGGCCTTTTGGATGCACTGATAGGCCTATATGATGAGACTTGAAGTTCTGAGATGAACAGTTAGCCTACCACAGAGAGAAAGAAGAAGAGGAAGATTATATTATACTATATTATATAAGAGGTGTTATAAAGGATTTGTAAGACTTTGATCGTCAGCTGATAAATTGCTGAACTTGTGTAATAAACTGTCTGTATTTTTACATTGGGTGTCTTGGGAAAGGCGCTTTATAAATAAAATATATTATTATTATTATTATTATTATTTATTATTATTATGCATAGGCTAATTGATTGACCATTTTATTTATTGACCTGTAAATTAATGTGTAACTTAGTCTGATAGCTGTTAAACCCTCTGATATTCAGTACTGATGAATGAACTATGCTTTGTACTTGTGAAATTACTATACGAATGTAAATAAAAAGGTCATAGTATGGAAAATGGATTTGTGAATGTATTCGTCTTCTTATGCCGGAAATATTTATTATTATACACGTTTCTACCCGGGAACAATTCATTGTAGGACTCCATTGCCATGGTGACTAAGGGAAGAAGGAAGTTAGCTAGCAGTGTGGGTATGGCTCGTATGGCTGCCATTAAGTAGATAGCTTCTACATAAGTAGTGAAATAAACGTCAACGGTGAGTAACGTTACTTACACACTTTTCCAGTTTGTAAAGTCATCAGATCATATCTGCGAACGAAATACCTGCATCAGTAAATTTGCTAAACATGCTCCGTTCGCAACTAAACTAGCGCGATAGCTCATTAGCTTCAAAGAGTATACTAGCCTAAGCCTATTAACTTCATTGTACTTTGTCACTAAAAAATAATTTTTCAAAAATGCTTTGAACTTACTTTATTCGCCATTTAGAATATATTATGTGCAGTTTACATAACGTTACACACACGACGTTTTACAACACATGCTCCCTCTTGACACTCAGTCACGAACAACATGAAGCTTTACAGCATTGGGGTGCTCTGTAAAGGAGCAACGAAGACCAACCTCCTGAAAGCTGCCTATGAGTTGTCATCGTTTAGTTTCTTTCAAAGATCAAGGTGAGCCCTCCTCCCCACTACCCGTGCTGCCCTCTTATTTTTGAATTGTAATGTTTACTTTTTGCGTTTAATCCCAAGTCGTCATCGTGTAACCTAATTGTTGTATTGTGTGTGTGGCAGTGTACAAGAGTTTATGGCCTTCACTTGTTCTTTGATTGTTGAGCGTTCTGCATGTGGCAGTCGGTCTTCAGTAAAAGAAAAAGGTGAGTAGGTTGCGCTTTGTAGAAACTTAGATCTGGATACAGTGTTTTACCTCTACTGATCGCAGTGTTTTCCTTACGTTAAATCCTCAGAGTACATGTGTCATGCCTGTGTGCGGGATGATGGTCTCAGCGCTGTGGTGGTCGCTGACAGCGAGTATCCACAGCGGGTTGCCTTCTCACTTATAGACAAGGTGTGTATAAGACACTTTTTTGTGACCATGTAATGTCGCTTAGGAGGGATCTGCAATCAGGGATCACAATTGGATATGAAAATACCTCAGATACTTTGAGGAGGTTCATTGATGTGTTGTTTGAAAACCTGTATCTTTTTTATATCAATTAACTTATAGCATATATGCAATTAAATCATCTCAATTTGTCTTGCTGTTCTTAGGTGCTTGAGGAGTTCTCTAGACAAGTAGACTCCACAGAGTGGACCACAGGTTCTCCTGATACAATCCGTTACACTGCACTGGATTCTTACCTTGCTAAGTACCAGGTACAGATGCACACACAATGCATGTTCACAATGTACTCTCCAGAGACCTTGCTGTAGGATGCTAATAAAGAAAATCCACTCTTTAAAAGAGGTTTGTTGTGTCGAAAGTCAAATAGCCTTCTACCAGGATAGAAGGTTGTGATAGATACTTTGAATAATTAGATTCAAATCTTGTGGATGTCTTGACTGATTTCTGGATCTCATTAAGCTTTTTTTATTTTATTTTATTAGCAAGTAGAAGAAGTTCTTTTGTGTGTGTTTCCTCCCTCTTAGAATCCAAAAGAAGCTGATGCACTTACAAGAGCACAGGCTGAGGTTGAAGAGACCAAAGTCATTTTGGTGAGTCCAGAAGTCCCCTCACTTACACACACAAGCAGAGTGTGGGGCTGACATGCTGTGCTTCCTCCTCCAGCACAACACTATGGAGTCTCTGCTGCAGAGGGGAGAGAAGCTGGATGACCTGGTGCAGAGGTCGGAGCACCTGGGAGATACCTCCAAAGCCTTCTACAAGACTGTAAGTACACAGGCCTCTGGTTTGGTCCACAGTTCTAGATTGCTCAGGACATTCATAGGTGAACTGTCCTCTGTAGCACTCGTAAAAAGTTCATTTCAGGTCAGATTTGAATTGCATTAGAGTGATATAAGAGAGACTGTATAATATGTTACTGTGATGGTTGTGCATGATCACAGAGTAGCTAGAGCACCATGACCTCTGTAAAATGGTTTATATGGATTTATGGTTGTATGGTTTATAAATTCATTTTGACCCTTGGCATGTGTGGTTACCAATTATATCATTGTTTTATATCTCTTTTATATTTATGTCAGTTTAATTGACATTTATTGACTTGGTCGGCAGTGGTCAGATGGCACATGATGCTGGTTCTTTGGCTTAGGACAGAACTAAATTTGTTACAAAAGGGAGTTCCTATAGACTGTGATTATCATACTCCTGCATTGTGGACCATTACGTACAGTTCTAACCATGTGATGATTCTTTCTCTCTCAGGCACGGAAGCACAATTCCTGCTGCAAAATGATGTGAGCTCACTGCCTTCCCAAATGTACCCTCCTACTCCACTTTCCTCAACTTATCAGCCACCAGCTACCTATTGGGAGGGCTGTCAACTTACTTGGGCAATCACAGTGTTTTAAGACAGACTTGTGTGAGGTGACTGACTGTAGGAGAGGTTGGTTTCCATATAGGTCAAAACTATGGGACTTGCTCACTTTTAAAAGTTATTTATCGAAGATGTCTTGAGTGCTACTGCTATGATTGGTCTCGTCTTGTTGAGTTGGAAGGGTGAGGGGTTGTTGTATACTGGTAATTCTTGGGATTAACTGGAACATTTCCGTATTGCTTGTTGTATCATTGTAACAGTTCCTCAGCTGTTTAAAGTGCCCAAAATGAACCCCTGCCTATAATTAAGTGGGTAACATCATAACTTGCCCCCTACAAGCTTAAATGTGACCTTGATGTCCACCCTTTACTCCTTGGTGGAGTTTGTCAAACCATGGTCTAATTCAGTGATCCTCACTATTTTTTTTCACAAGAGCCACATTGGCAGTGCAAAATCAAAAGGAGAGCCACTTTTACGACAACATACTAAGTCACCTTTGCAAATGTGCATTTCTACATATAAATTGGACATCCCACAAAAAAAGAAATAACACAGCCAATACTGGGTAACGTTACACCTGCCGTTTGTCTGCTCGTCTCTTCTCCGGTGTCTTCGTGCTGATTTTTGTTTGCTGCTTCCTCAGACTCATTTCCCTCATCCACTCCACTATTCGTTACAACACTGTGTGTCTGTCCGTCTGGTTTTTGAGCTCGTTTCTGTCCCTTTTTAAAAAAATGTTTTTTATTAAAAACCGGTCCATTTTGTAAACAAGTTTGTAAACAATGCCACATGGCATGCGGGCTGTGTTGCCAGGTTTGACAATACTCCCTTTAGGAAGCACCATTAACGGCTCCTACACACAGCTGCGTGCATCGCGTTGCTGGAGACGCATCCCATTCACTTTACATGGGCTCACGTGATCCGTTGCCGAACAGAATTGTGGGTCCGTCGCGTCGCGTTGCGTTTCTCTCATCGCTCGCGTTGAGAAGTTCAGCTGTTGCTGCACCGACAGACGGCACCAGCTAATCAAGACAATCTACGGACGGCACCAACCAATCACATTACGGTTTTACTTCAAGTCATTTGCATAGCTACCGTCGGGAACACCCACTGGCATGCGTTGACGGAACGCAGCTGTGTATAGGAGCCGTAAGGCTTAATAACTTCCTTTCACCTTCATTATTTGGTTGAAGGGAGAAGTATAATTCAGATGTTTGCGTTTTTGTAGTGCAGTATTGTATGTTTATAACCTGACCCTAGCCAAATGAATTTCGCTCCGCCTAGCTCCACTCATCCATCTGGAACCGATCCATTGAAGTGTTGCTTCAGAAGGCTGGGCCTAATCAAAAAATGCTTGCATATGATTGAATAAGCCACTTGTCCGTCATCTATTGACGTGCTACTTCAACCACTCACATCGAAGCCAACCCGTGACGCTGATAGCATAGAAGCGACTGTGAGACTGTTATGTCACATCTATGAAACTCCCGACCTGCGTCCTGATTGGCTGTACCATAAAATCGGTTGCAGAAATCACTCTCAATGGAAGAGGTCCCAGATGGATGTGAGTGAAGCTAGGTGGAGCTAAGCGGAACGAAATTCATCTGGCTAGGGTCAGGTTAGTATGTTTATGAAGCACATTTGAAAAAAATGTACTGGCTGTGTAACTACATACAGTGGGTCCCATTTTAGAAGTGGCCACTTCATTCGCGCTTTCCGTGATTCAAGCAGCTGTATTACAACTTATCGCCACGAGGTGGCAGTTTAAGTCCGCTGTAGCATTGCCGGTAAACAGGGCAGCGGATTGCATTCAAAGGCGTTGCAAGTGGCAGTGAGATACTGTAAGCAGAACGAAACTAAAGATCACGTCGTTGAAGTTATACAGTAGGCCTAACTAGGCTAAATCAGAGCCTACCTTTGGCCAGAGATGATGGCCTTTGGCGAACAGTTTAGGCCTACTCAAAATGAGTAAAACCAAATTTGGCGAAATCTCGCCAAAGCTACCATGCGAGCCACCAATTATAGCTTGACGAGCCGCATGTGGCTCGCGAGCCACACAATGAGTAACACTGGTCTAATTGAATTGATTAGCCCCCTTCCACCCACACACACGTCTAAGGCTAGGAATATACTTGCTGTTACACTAAGAGTGTGTGTGTATGCGACCTGCTACATCCTATCTACATACTTGCAGCAGCACTACGCGGCCAAGATGTATGATTGCCCCCAGATTGCATCTTGCGAACGTGTCACGTTACCTCGCGTTGACGTGCACGACACAGCGAACACAGAATTTGCGTGGCAGCCATGATGCGAACCCGTATGCGTCGTTAGCAGCAAGTATAACTCGGCCCTAAAATGGTGTCTGAGGAGGTCTTTGACTCTTGTAGTCCTGGTAAGTGTTTACTATCGCCTGTCTTTCAGACGGCTTAAGTGGCTTATTTCAGGTGACATGTTGTGATGCTGTGAAGCATTTGCAATACAAACCCATCTTACATTGGTTTTGTAGTTCTCTTTCATCTCCAATAATGACCTGTTTAATTGTCTGTTGTACATTTTATTGTTCAGGTGTAGTGTGTGTGTGTGTGTGTGGGTACCCTGTGACGTGCTTTTCCAGTGTTCTTTGGTCACAATGCTGTTACATAATACAGATGAGATGTCACATCGTACTTTGATGAATGTAGGGTGATGCTGGTTGTACTTGTTCAAGCTGTTTTCCATCAGGCTTCGATATTGTTTTTGAATATCTAGTATCCACTGTATACTTTCCCAGGACAGACCTGGAACTCATTAATTGAATGTTCACTGCAAAGGTGATGTAATGTACAATCGATCGTTAAGTTTTTAGCAATCATAGGTCCACAGATATTGTCCAGCTGTTAGTCTTTTGAGTCGTGGTGGTTCTCCGTGGTGACTGGTCAACTGTGCCTTAATGAAATGCAATCCATCAAATGGTCTCAGCCAGAATTGTAACACTGAGACGTTGCATTAGTTGTTATTACATTAACGTTCTGACACGGAATTCTCTCACACCTCACGCTGCATGGTGTACTCTGGAGTAAAGTCATCACTCGTGAGATGTAGCTGATGAAAGGCTAGAGACTTTTTTTTATTACTGCACAACTGGCAGAATGAACAAATGTCTCTCTTTGTCCCGTTGAGACAGGTAGCAGATATAAAAAAAAAACTTTTAAAAACTACATTCCAGCAGTTTGTGTAAATTAGCTTTTATAATGGGTAATAATAATAAGGTGATCAACCATTTTCTGCTTTTCCTATGGTGACTTTGATGACTGTATTGTGTTCTTTTGCCTTCATGCCTTCAATAAATGTGAACAAGTCTTCAAGTACAATTACATGACTGTGTACATCAAGTACATGACCGTGTATGCTCATTTTGTTTGTGTGGTTACCACGAAAGAATGTCAACATCAGTTAAACTAAAAATCCGACTCAGTCATGCAACATGTGCTACACTAATCATTGGTACTAAAGAGGGTGGGATTTTGGTAGCATGCAAGGAGTTACGTCCTATTGCCTACTGTAGACCGAGGGCACAAGTCAGCACCTTGGACAGCTCTCACCTTCCACTTGGGCCAAACAGTACTTGGGGCCTTCATGAGCTAGTAGCTCTTTTGCTCACAACCAGAGTTGTATAAAGTATCCGAAACCCACACTTGAGTAGAAGTACAGATATTTGATCAGAATTCCCTTCCCTTTATTATGCTTTTAATGAAAACTAAACCAGTCAGAACTTTGGATAGGCTATTGAGTTCAAGGATACAAGGAAGTTTATTGTCACATGCATATAGTTACTGGAAGTAAGAAATGCAGTGAAATTATGTCTGGTGTCAGCCTATTTGTGCATTTATGGGGGGGGGGGAGTAGAAGAGGGGTTTAGTAGATTAAGTGGCAAGGGCTGCATAAGAAAGGTGGGGGAGGATTGGGATTGGGGGGGGGGGCACCAACAAAGAGCACCCAAGAGCAACAGGGGGCAAGGAAAACTCCCCTACCAAGGAAGAAACCTTGGGCAGATCCACGGCTCAAGGGGCTAACCCAACTGCCAGGGGTTTTAGTGTGTGTGTTGGGGGGATGACAAGGGAGATGGGATAGTGTGCTGTGTATTTGGGGAGAGGGCAGTGTGCAATATGTGTGTTGGAGAAGCTTCCTAATGAGACAATGTGCTGTATATTGGGGGGCTGTATGTATGATGTATGTGAGTGATGACAGTGAAGATGTGTGTGTGGGCGGGAGGGGAGTGGAGCAGTGACTGTGTGTAGTGTGTGTGTGGGTAGGTGGGGGCAGTGTGCTGTAAGTATGTAGAGGATGTGTGTTGGATGAAGATCCTGAAGACAATGTGCTGTGTATGTAGGAAGGGGGGGCAGTGTGCAGCAAGTATGTAGAGGAGGCTTACTGTAGCAAGCAGTGTGCTGTATGTAGTAAGTGTGTGTTTTTTGTGTGTGTGTTGGGGGTGGGGGGGCAGAAGGCTAGGCGAGAAAGTCAGATATGACTTTCAAAAGGCTAGGCGAGAAAGTCAGAAATGTGTGTGTGTGTGTGTGTGTGTTTGGCGACGTGATGTAATAAGAAAATAAATAAAAGGTCTGTAGCATAGGGAGAGGGATGTAAAAGTGCTAAAAGTCATGTAGGGTGTGTGTGTGTGTGGGGGGGGATGAGTGCAAAGTCAGTATAGTGTGAGTTCAGAGTGCTGAGGAGTGAATGAGTGCAAAGTCAGTATAGTGTGAGTTCAGAGTTGGGAAATGTTTGAGAGTGCTGAGGAGTGAATGTGTGCAAAGTCAGTATAGTTCATGCAGCACCTTTAAACTTGGCACCTACACTTCATACACAATGTATTCAAAGCCTGAACAAAGTATGGCTGCCATTCATTTTTCACTTCTGCTTCCTTTTATATAGGCCTATAAGGAAGTTTATCCAACATGTTTAGAAAGACAGCTACATCACACACAATAAACATGCTTTCAAAGCCTAAATAAAAATGCTATTAATGAAAAGCATGCTGTTACAATTGTAATTTACTTCAGCTCCTTACAGCCTACATAGGTCTTGGTGTGCTATGTCTTAACTATATTTGCTAGGCCTTAACTCTGTCACTAAGTCTTTATTCATTGCTGTGTCCTGTGGTGGCATCAGGTCAGAAAATCAAATCTTAGGAATAAAATGCAAATGTCTAACATGCTGAATGGAAACTGGCTTTTGTTTTCATTTGCACATTATTTTAGCCTACTTTCTACTTAATGCTCATAATGAAAATGTAGTGGAGTAAAAGTATACATTTCATTTTTAAAATGTATTGAAGTAAAAGTAGGAAGAAAAACACAATCTCAAGTAAAGTACAGTTACTCCCCATTCATACTTAAGTACTGTACTTAAGTATTTCTACTTAGTTACTTTACATCTCTGCCCACAAACCATATAAAGAGTATAGAAGTACTTCTATAGTCTTGGACCCATATAAGGCATTATGATATTAAATGTTAAAATACATTTCAATGTTCACAAGTATTTTGAACACACGGTTCACATGGCTAAGGACATTTCTCAACAGTTGGTCTGTATTATTGGCCACATTAAGATCTTTTTATATTGTTATATATATATATATATATATATATGTTTTATATATTTAAATTATTATACTATATCAGGAATCAAGGGCAGTGAACCACACAGTTACATAATATAAACCGAGTAAAACTAATACTAGACAAATGGCTAAATGCAACTGAAAGGATTCTAACGATGATTCTGAAGAGATGGAAACCTGCTTTTAAGAAATGATATCTTCATTGTTAATCAAAGCACAGATACTGTTGAATAGATTATATGAATCATGAGAAATAATACTAATTTGACAGCAGCTAATTAATCAAACAGTATTTCAAATTAATAATGAATTATCAATACAATTACACCAACATTACATCTTCATTAATACAGCTTATGAATTCAGCAGTATGTTTTTTTTTTAAAAATACAATTTATATACAGTTAATGTAAAAGCCCAACATTGCTCCAGAGTCATCAGGTAGTTGAGGGTGCTGGAGGAGTTCTCAAAACAAGTAGACTCCACAGAGTGGACCACAGGTTCTCCTGATACAATCCATTACACTGCACTGGATTCTTACCTTGCTAAGTACCAGGTACAGATGCACACACAATGCATGTTCACAATGTACTCTCCAGAGACCTTGCTGTAGGATGCTAATGAAGAAAATCCACTCTTTAAAAGAGGTTTGTTGTGTCGAAAGTCAAATAGCCTTCTACCAGTACAGAAGGTTGTGATAGATACTTTAAATAATTAGATTCAAGCCTTGCGGAAGTCTTGACTGATTTCTGGATCCCATGAAGCTTTTTATAGTGGAGGTGTATTAATGGCAAGTAGTAGTAGTTATTTTGTGTGTGTTTCCCCTTCTTAGAATCCAAAAGAAGCTGATGCACTTACAAGAGCACAGGCTGAGGTCGAAGAGACCAAAGTCATTTTGGTAAGTCCAGAAGCCCCCCCCCCCACCCCCCCTCTCACTTACACACACGCAGAGTGTGGGGCTGACATGCTGTGCTTCCTCCTCCAGCACAACACTATGGAGTCTCTGCTGCAGAGGGGAGAGAAGCTGGATGATCTGGTGCAGAGGTCAGAGCACCTGGGAGATACCTCCAAAGCCTTCTACAAGACTGTAAGTACACAGGCCTCTGGTTTGGTCCACAGTTCTAGATTGCTCAGGACATTCATAGGTGAACTGTCCTCTGTAGCACTAAATAAAAAGTTCACTTCAGGCCAGATTTGAATTGCATTAGAGTGATATAAGAGAGAATGTATAATATGCTACTGTGATGGTTGTGCATGATCACAGAGTAGCTAGAGCACCATGACCTCTGTAAAATGGTTTATATGGAGTTCATGCAGCACCTTTAAACTTGGCACCTACACTTCATACACAATGTATTCAAAGCCTGAACAAAGTATGGCTGCCATTCATTTTTCACTTCTGCTTCCTTTTATATAGGCCTATAAGGAAGTTTATCCAACATGTTTAGAAAGACAGCTACATCACACACAATAAACATGCTTTCAAAGCCTAAATAAAAATGCTATTAATGAAAAGCATGCTGTTACAATTGTAATTTACTTCAGCTCCTTACAGCCTACATAGGTCTTGGTGTGCTATGTCTTAACTATATTTGCTAGGCCTTAACTCTGTCACTAAGTCTTTATTCATTGCTGTGTCCTGTGGTGGCATCAGGTCAGAAAATCAAATCTTAGGAATAAAATGCAAATGTCTAACATGCTGAATGGAAACTGGCTTTTGTTTTCATTTGCACATTATTTTAGCCTACTTTCTACTTAATGCTCATAATGAAAATGTAGTGGAGTAAAAGTATACATTTCATTTTTAAAATGTATTGAAGTAAAAGTAGGAAGAAAAACACAATCTCAAGTAAAGTACAGTTACTCCCCATTCATACTTAAGTACTGTACTTAAGTATTTCTACTTAGTTACTTTACATCTCTGCCCACAAACCATATAAAGAGTATAGAAGTACTTCTATAGTCTTGGACCCATATAAGGCATTATGATATTAAATGTTAAAATACATTTCAATGTTCACAAGTATTTTGAACACACGGTTCACATGGCTAAGTGACATTTCTCAACAGTTGGCCCGTATTATTGGCCACATTAAGATCTTTTTATATTGTTATATATATATATATATATATATATGTTTTATATATTTAAATTATTATACTATATCAGGAATCAAGGGCAGTGAACCACACAGTTACATAATATAAACCGAGTAAAACAAATACTAGACAAATGGCTAAATGCAACTGAAAGGATTCTAACGATGATTCTGAAGAGATGGAAACCTGCTTTTAAGAAATGATATCTTCATTGTTAATCAAAGCACAGATACTGTTGAATAGATTATATGAATCATGAGAAATAATACTAATTTGACAGCAGCTAATTAATCAAACAGTATTTCAAATTAATAATGAATTATCAATACAATTACACCAACATTACATCTTCATTAATACAGCTTATGAATTCAGCAGTATGTTTTTTTTTTAAAAAAATACAATTTATATACAGTTAATGTAAAACCCCAACATTGCTCCAGAGTCATCAGGTAGTTGAGGGTGCTGGAGGAGTTCTCAAAACAAGTAGACTCCACAGAGTGGACCACAGGTTCTCCTGATACAATCCATTACACTGCACTGGATTCTTACCTTGCTAAGTACCAGGTACAGATGCACACACAATGCATGTTCACAATGTACTCTCCAGAGACCTTGCTGTAGGATGCTAATGAAGAAAATCCACTCTTTAAAAGAGGTTTGTTGTGTCGAAAGTCAAATAGCCTTCTACCAGTACAGAAGGTTGTGATAGATACTTTAAATAATTAGATTCAAGCCTTGCGGAAGTCTTGACTGATTTCTGGATCCCATGAAGCTTTTTATAGTGGAGGTGTATTAATGGCAAGTAGTAGTAGTTATTTTGTGTGTGTTTCCCCTTCTTAGAATCCAAAAGAAGCTGATGCACTTACAAGAGCACAGGCTGAGGTCGAAGAGACCAAAGTCATTTTGGTAAGTCCAGAAGCCCCCCCCCCCCCTCTCACTTACACACACGCAGAGTGTGGGGCTGACATGCTGTGCTTCCTCCTCCAGCACAACACTATGGAGTCTCTGCTGCAGAGGGGAGAGAAGCTGGATGATCTGGTGCAGAGGTCAGAGCACCTGGGAGATACCTCCAAAGCCTTCTACAAGACTGTAAGTACACAGGCCTCTGGTTTGGTCCACAGTTCTAGATTGCTCAGGACATTCATAGGTGAACTGTCCTCTGTAGCACTCGTAAAAAGTTCACTTCAGGCCAGATTTGAATTGCATTAGAGTGATATAAGAGAGAATGTATAATATGCTACTGTGATGGTTGTGCATGATCACAGAGTAGCTAGAGCACCATGACCTCTGTAAAATGGTTTATATGGATTTATGGTTGTATGGTTTATACATTCATTTTGACCCTTGGCATGTGTGGTTACCAATTATATAATTGTTTCTTGAGTTTTATATCTCTTTTATATTTATGTCAGTTTAATTGACATTCACCCTCTGATTATTAATTCTGGAATGTTATCTCAAGCAAGAGACTTGGCTGGCAGTGGTCAGATGCCACATGATACTGGGTCTTTGGCCCAAGACAGAACTACATTTGTTACAAAAGGGAGTTTCAATAGACTGTGATTATCATACTCCTGCATTGTGGACCATTACGTACAGTTCTAACCATGTGATGATTCTTTCTCTCTCAGGCACGGAAGCACAATTCCTGCTGCAAAATGTGATGTGAGCTCACTGCCTTCCCAAATGTACCCTCCTACTCCACTTTCCTCAACTTATCAGCCACCAGCTACCTATTGGGAGGGCTGTCAACTTACTTGGGCAATCACAGTGTTTTAAGACAGACTTGTGTGAGGTGACTGACTGTAGGAGAGCTTGGTTTCCATATAGGTCAAAACTATTGGACTTGCTCAGTGTTAAACACTTTTAAAAGTTATTTATCTAAGATGTCTTGAGTGATTAGTAATTAGGCCTACTGACTGTAGTGTGTTCAGTTGCCTTCCTGCCTTCAATAAATGTGAAGTCTTCAAGTGCATCTACATGACATGACATCAAGTACATGACCGTGTATGCTCATTTTGTTTGTGTGGTTATCACGAAAGAATGTCAACATCAGTTAAACTAGAAATCTGACTCATGTCATGCAACATGTGCTACCCTAATCATTGGTACTAAAGAGGGTGGAATTTTGGTAGCATGCAAGGAGTTACGTCCTATTGCCTACTGTAGACCGAGGGCACAAGTCAGCACCTTGGACAGCACTCACCTTCCACTTGGGCCAAACAGTACTTGGGGCCTTCATGAGCTAGTAGCTTTTTTGCCCACAACCCATATAAAGAGTATAGAAGTATTTCTATAGTCTTGGACCCATATAAGGCATTATCATATTAAATGTTAAAATACATTTCAACATTCACATGTATTCTGAACACACGGTTTCACATGGTTAAGTGACAGTTCTCAAAAGTTGGCCAGTATTATTGTGTAATACTGTGTTATTTTTTATATTATTAAATTATTATACTATCAAGAATCAAGGGCAGTGAGCCTTACAGTTACATAATATAAACCGAGTAAAACAACTGTACAAATGGCTAAATGCAGCTGAAAAGATTCTAACAATGATTCTGAAGAGATGGAAACCTGCTTTTAAGAAATTATATCTTCATTGTTAATCAAAGCACAGACACTGTTGAATAGATTATATGAATCATGATAAACAATAGTAATTTGACAGGAGCTAATTGATCAAACAGTATTTCAAATTAATAATGAATTACCAATAAAATTACACCAACATTACATCTTCATTAATACAGCTTATTAATTCAGCAGTATGTTGTTTAAAAACAGAGAAAAAAAAAAAAAAATATATATAAAAGTTAATATAAAAGTCCAACATTCCTCCAGAGTCATCAGGTGGTTGAGGGCTCTCGAAGTATATCATATGGCATAGCCAGGCCGATGTTGTAGTTGTAGCCTGATGACTCTATGTAGTTCGACCGACAGATGGGCAAAACATGGTCCTGAACAGAAAGGTCTGGTGAGAAGTCATACAGGCAGATGACTCCACGGTGTCTGTGGAAGAGGAAAGAAAAATGTGAAAATGTGCTGATCTTTTAGTCTCAACCCTTACGGCTCCGATACAACCACTGGACACCACAAGGGGGCACTGTTTTAGGAAATGATGAGTAACAACTGACATCTAGGGGAATGAGGTAAATAAAAACATTTTCCACAGGGCACATTATTAGATGTGAGGGTTAATGGACTTAATTCAATTTAATTATCAAACTAAACAAAGTTGAACTTTATGCGTCGTGCTTTAATCTGAGGCGGATGTATACAACATGCTGTTTAGACAGAGCTCAGTGCAGCCCTGCCTTTAGACATGACTTCATCTGTTCAACGTCAGAGTGCCTGTCTAGAGAACTGCTAAAAACTGTTAACAAAATCTAACACTAACCAGACAACTCCTATAGGATTTCTGTCTTACCGTCCACATGTTTATATACGATAATCACTTCATGCTGTGCCCCCGTTCCACAGAGAGCATATACAATCTATATAATATATACTGCATTTCTGTATGATTTGTTTGTTATTGCAAAGCCTTAGGTGCTGACAGGGTATTAACCCAAAACCTTCTGCCACTACCACATTTACATTCATTTAGCAGATGCTTTTATCCAAAGCGACTTGAGGAATAACATTCACGCTACATGGCAAGCTACATTGTCTTCCTATTTAGGGCGATATGGGTCTAGCAGAGGGACTGGAGGAGGAAGTGAGAGCTGTGATGGTGTGAGGGGGGTGTTGGGGGTTAGTCTGCTCAACTCGCCTGCGATGAGCGGTGAGGTCATCGTCTGTGATGCACGCCCCCCGTGGAGACTTCTCGTCAGGAATGTTGGCCGTCACCAGGGTGCTCTCGTCAAACCATATGTGCCGCACTGGGTGTCTGCTCACCACCAGGAGTCACATGAGTAGACACACACACATACACACACCTCAATGAAATATGTATATAAGTCCATTTATTACATCTTTAGAAGATTATTTTGTAGTATTTTCAGAAGTGATATAGACACATCCTGTCATTATCAACATCATAATCATTAGCACTGTTATTTATTACATAATGTATTAAATACATATTATTATCACGGTCATGTAAATGACGTACTTCTGTAAAAGGCAGGTAGTAGAAGTAAAACAGTATGTAAAGTTCATTTATATTTTGTAATGTATATTATATATTGTGATGTATGCCGGTCAGGTGCTGTGGCCTCTAGACCCTGATACAGATGTGGCCATTGTCAGGTGTTTCATTACTGTCCCAACCCCCCCGGCTCCACACCTGTCTCACCTGTTGTGAATCTCTCTCTCTCTCTAGCACACACACACACACACACACACACTTGTCTGACCTGTTGTGCATCTCCCAGAGCTTGGCTGCCATGCGCATCTCCCACACACACACCAGGCCCTCGCCACCTCCGCTCACCAGCTTCCAGTCGTCCCCCTGCACCGCTGTCACCCCCATGTGGTGGGCATAGAGAGAGGCCACCGAGAGGCCTGAGCGCAGGTCAAACACCCGCACCCTGAGGATGAGGGGAAAGTGAGGCGGAGAAAAAGAAAGAGAGAGTAAGGGAGAGAGAGAGGACGGACAGAGAGAAGGTGGGAGAGAGCGAGGAAGAGAGAGAAGGAAAGGGGAGAGGGAGAAAGAGTGAGTCAAATGGAGAGAGAAGAAATGACATGTAGGAAAAGAGGGAAGGAGAGAAGGTGGCAGGGTGAAGGAGTTAAGGAAGGGAGGAAATGGGAGAGGGAGACATCTTTTGGGTTATCACAATCACACTGACTAATCAAAACATTCATTTCACATGGGGACGTACAGTAAGGGAAATGTGCTATTCTTGGCATGACATCAGCTAATGACTTCTGCTTCCAGCCAGTGAACCTGTAAAGACAAATTCTACCACCTTAAGATTCTGCTCGGAGATGTGCATTTTGTACAACCTCACAAAATATGGAGAGTAAATGAACTGATTTTATTGATTGCTGATTGCTGTCTATATGCTTCAGACGTGGAGGGAATGGTTTGATCATCATGATCTCAAAGCTTTAAATATCTTAACGTATAAATGGAACATAATAATACTTTGATACAATCTGAGCATATTTATGTAGATCTTCACTTACACCATCTTCTCTACGGTTTGTTCCGTCTCGGCACGGACTTCAAGCCATTGCAGTTAATGCGCAGTGTGTGCTCCGACAACATATTTTAATTTACATGATATCATATTAATATAAAATATGCAGGCTTTATCAAATCTAGTCACTTTGCCTAATTGCATCTCCACAGTATCTAATGCTTACACAGCCTGGAAGACAATGCACCCCTTAATTACCAAGAGGAAAGAGAGAGAAAAAAGAGATTCTTTCAGAAAAGAGTTATACGAGCCACAAATGCCCACTGGAGTTTGCTTCCATCTGCTCGAGGCTTTAATTTTCTTAAATAGGAGCATTGGCGGCCAGAGGACGGCACCATGCAGATGGCCCTCCTTAGTTCATTAACCCAAATCAGATTGGGCCTGTGGCAGGGACAGGGCACTTTGGGGCGTCGTGCTATTAAAATGCACCAGGGGTGGGCCTACACTTCTAACAGGCTTTGGGGTCTTCGGTGAGGCTCGTGCTAAGTGACGAGATCTGGTTGATTTTTTTTTTTTTTCAAATAAAGGAGGCATTTTAAATTCATGAGTGAGTATGCTTTTGTGTGTGTGTGTGTGTGTGTGTGTGACCTGTCATTGGCAAGCTCTAATGCTCATAAATCTAATGTTGGAATGGAAACTGACTCCACTGCGCAGCCAGTTAGCAGACATGTTTCAATTAATCAGCATTCTGACTAATCATGCCAAAGAGCCTTCTAGAGAAGACAAGACGGAAAAAACAGGAAAAAAATAGAACTAAAGAGAGAAGAATTGCAATTACATATGACAAATGGACAATGTGTAAAACTTAGGGTGACCGAGGCTGCTCCATTCTGCCCTTTCCCTTGGGAACTCCCTCCCCAAACCCATTTGAGACTGCACTGACCTTGCCCATAGTCAAATCATCTCTAAAACCATCTCTATTAACATCTCTATTACTATTATTATTATTGTGAACATAGTAAATAAACGGGACTCATTGGGAATTCTTCCAAACTGAATAGTAAGTTATGATAAAACAACCAGTCTGCGACTGTCCCGTAAAATCTGCATTAAATAGGGGTGACACGGTACACAAAAATAACGGTTCGGTGTGTATGGGTTTGAAGTCACGATTCGGTTAATTTCCGGTACGGTGAGCCTGTAGGTACTGCTAGCCTAAAATTGTTGATTACTGTAAAAGACTGCATTAAGTACATTCGGTATACATCTGTACTGAACCTAACGTCCTTTACATTAAAGGATTTGGTACGAATATGTGTACCTTTACACCCCTACTAAATAGCAAGGGGTTGGCAGGTACAGGGGTCATTACTCTTCTGAACGTATGGCCATGACGTGGGCACAGGACGGGGCACAGCACGGGCAATGTACCCTCTCCATGGTGCCTATGTGCCCACGCACTCGTCCTGTTTACTCAGACAGACTGGCAGAGAGCTGCCACGTCCCTGCAAGGTCTCATCAGGACATAATCACTCCGGTCGCTCTTTGGTAACTGCGGAGAACAGGGGGGGGCTCTCACTGGCCAGAGGAGAGGGAGGGAAGAGACCAGACACATTAAGGTCTTGGCCTTGGGCCACCCTAATGGACATCCAGACACTGACTTCCCACCCCACACACACACACACACACACTGCCCTCCACCCCCCTCTCTGCTTTTGCCTCCTGGACTGAGTGAAGAACAGAAGAGGCCAATGCTGACCAGGCCAAGCTGGCGCGCCATACCACGTTAGAGTGGCATACAAAGTGTTTCTGTATTTGCCACCCACTGTCACTATGGGCCTGGTTCACTAAGAGCCCAGATAAAGAGTACCACCTTGCATGTTCATGCTAACATATTCACATTAACTGGGATGGGGTTTTTTGCGTGGAGATTATTGAATGAAAATGAAATAAATACATACCCCAAGACCATATTAACCCACAAGGTTTGCAACATTACTGTTTGAAGGGGGAACAAATTGTGTGCAGTATATGAGTTCAGTCAATCATGCCTATCCTACTTTTGGAAAACCAGCAGCTGCATAAAAACCTCATGCTGGCTACCTCTACTATCCTGCACTACATACAGTAGCATTAAGGACTTGGGACAGCAGCATGCACGCTTACCTTAAAATAGTACATCATCTAGCTTTGTTGTTCTGACCAGGAACATGACCCTTCTAGTATGTTCTTAACGAAGTGGGTACCCCCATAATGCTACATGGAGACCAGCCAATGCCTTGTTTGTTCTCTGTTCTTTCAGAACAAGGTAATCTACCTTTTCTTACAAATATATTCACCTTGAGTCTGGTGGGATTTGCAAAGTTAACGACTTCATCAGCACACCACAGGAGCGCAGAGGAGAAGTGGGGTGTAAAACGCAATTGAATCGCAGGTGGAAGCCGACTTACAGCCATGCCAAAGTGTTGCTAGAGGCCAACTGGTCACAACTCACAAAAACAACAACAACAACCAAAGAAGCCTGATAATAAAAAACTAGAGAAAGCACAGTTGGAGTTCATCAATTAAAAGCAGCCAAGTTTCCGTCTGCCTGCCAAAAGGATGTGCTCACCCTGTCAACAAAAGGGGCAGAAGAGAGAAGCCATCTCTCCTTTGTTTAATTCCCTCTACTTGTGCAAGCCAGAACACAGATGTGGGGAGGGAGAGAGGGAAAGACTGAGAGAAAGAGAGAAGGGGAGTGAGAGAGAAAGAGAGAATTAAAGGGAGAGAGAGAAAGAGAATAAAAGGGAAAGAGGAAGAAGATGCAACCCTCTCACACTTACTCCAGACTCCCTCTGTCTGCACAACAAACAGCCCCCAGGTGAAACACACCAGATAATGTAATGCACAGTCTACATCTACAGTCTAGACAAGACTCACAAATGCATGAACACATGAACACACAGGCATGCACGCACACACGCACGCGCACACACACACACACACACATGCACACACACCCTCTCCATAATTGATCACATTCCATGAATTTCATTCAGTCTTGTTCAAAGTGAATAATAAAGAGTCAAAAAACACAAATCTAGCTTAGAGACTGACATGGAAGGAAATCTACATGGACTGGGCGTAATGTTAGTCGCCTGAGTGCCCTTACATTACAGCACACAATACGGACAAACTCTGAAATACAGTACATGCCAAGCAATTACTCAACTACAAATAGACTTGTAGGTCAATCGCAAAAATACAAAAGCAAATCATTGTATTGTTATGGACATTCATATAGTGACATTTCCTACTTCATTCATTTGGCAGGCACTCTTATCAAGAGCCTTACATTACGTATTCCCAGAGCAACTCAAGTTTTGAACCTATAACATTTCTGGCCAAGCTCCTTAGCCACTACGCTACGCTACCCATTTCAAGTTTCAAAACATTCGCTTTAGACAAAACCAGCTAGATTTCATTCAAGCAATACTTGGCATTACGTCAGTCCCACACTGGTGGTGTCGAGCTTTTAAAGCCTATCCTCATAATGCACTAGACTGTGTATTACCATCATGCTATGTATTCATGGATTTCATCAGATCCTTTTCCACAGGTGTATTAATCAAGCACCATGCAATCTGCATTCATAATCTAGGTGCTTGATTTTACACACCTGTGGAAAGGGACCGGATGAAACCCATGTATAGTAACTACTCCTGAATAGTGATATGGAAGATAACTGAATGTAATGTATGGACAAAAGTATTGGAACTCTCCACCACTTATTCACTGAATTCACGTGCTTCATTCAACCTCACAAATTCTTTTCTAGATGAATGGGCAAAAACTCACAGACACACGCAAAACTCTTGTGGAAACCCTTCTTAGAAAGGTGAAAGCCATTCTATGCCTATTGATTTAGAATGCAATGTCCTAAAAGTTCCTGTAGTTGTAATGGCCAGGTGTGTCCATATAGTGTACATCCATGTGTCTAAATGGTGCCAAACAAATGGTGCATTATGTACCTCCTGTCTTTATTCCCACACACTAGCAGGTGAAGGGGGCCATCTCGGAGGTTGATGCAGGTGAAGTCTCCCGCTGAGTTGCCCACGGACGCCACCAGCTGCCCCGTCTCCAGACCGTACACCTGGATCTGTGAGGAGGGGGGCATAGGATGGGATGGGAGGGAAGTGGGAGGGAAGCAGACCATCATTGGCACAGACGCACCTGGCTCAGGTTGTTAGCTCCGCCAAGCAGGTTGGTTTTGGTGTGGTTTCTTTGTTTGTTTGTTTGTAAGAAGGACTATGCAAAAACTGACACATGAAAGGAATAACTAAATAAACATTGAAGGTGATCACTGGGCAGTTCTGCAAGTTCAAGGCAGTGCATCAATAACACTGATGCATTACAACCCCTGTCTCTTCCCAAAGGAAGGGAGGTAAAGCATCATCAATAATAGTTTGCTAGGCTTAGGATGTTTCCAAAAGATCTTTAAGACTGAGACGGAAGAAAGCAAACCATTACTGGTGCTAAATCAACAGGCTTTGACTATTTCTGGTCTTAGGCTTTGAGATTAAGGGGGGAGAGAAAAAACACATCGCTAGAACTGACTTATCCTGTCTAGTCTGGTTCATCTTAATGCTGAAGTGTCACTAGAGTGAACGCACGCGCACACACACACGCACAGACAGACAGACAGACAGACACAGACACACACACACACACACACACACACACACACACACACACACACACACACACACACACCCAGCTTCAGACAGTAAAAGTCCTACCACATATCTGTGCCAACTATTCACTTAAACCAGCTGATTCTAAAAGCCCGGTGTACACCAACATGAGTTTGCTGTGCACTTGCCACGCACATTAGCAAGTTTTTTAACTGGATGAACAATGGATTTTATGGTGCGGCGCCGACAAAAAAGAACTGAATCGTAATTTACATGGTGATGGTGGTGGCGACGCATGCGCACGCGCACACACACACACACACACACTGTGGCCAGAAGCAGGGAGTGTGAAAGCCAATAACACAAACAGCAGACTTCAGAAAGCACTGTAATGATGAGCATGTCACTTCCCAGAATCCACACTAAGGCAGCTAATGAACACTGAGCCTTTGCCCTATCAGCACCTCATGTGGAAAAAAAACACAGAGTGAAAACAGAATAGCAGAATAGTGTTGGTTTGTTTTTCAAAGCAGTGAATTACACTAACTGGGCTTCCACAGCAGTGAAGTGGTGCTCACCCCGCTGATGCACTCATTATTCACCTGTGCATTCATAAATACATGCAGATGAGAACATTCTAGAAGCACAAAAGAGGTGGAAGGCTTCAATAGGGAACCGGGCTCGCGTTCCTTCAAAAGATGCAGGCTAATTACTCATATCACTCAAATAAGCCAGCTTTTGGAAAATAACGGGTAAATTGGACATCTGCTTTTAGCCTTCTTCTCCAAATTGGCAAAACCAATGACTGTGTCGTGTGAGATTTAAAAAAAAAAAAAAAAAAAAAAACTGGACCTGAATAATTTAAGCTCTTGAAAAAGGTGCGAAACAAAGACGAGGGAGGTGGACAGACAGGCATGATGTAAGGATTGAGAGCCTGCCAGCTGTTTTAGTGTCAGCTGTTCAGGCCAGACAGATTTAATTGTGGGCGGCTCTGAAGCTTGCCAAAATCTCCAACACCACTTTGGCATGACGTTTATTTTTTTTTTGCTATTGTTGTTGTTGTTGTATTATTATTTATTTTAATAGAAGACAGTTCAGCAAGCACAACAGAGAATGCTTTTGAGAATTTGATGAAAAGTGACCCTGTCTAGCGGTTTACACCTGTTCTGCCGTCGGATGGCGTATCTGAGGGGTTAGATTCTGGACTGGAAAGCAGCTTTGCTGCTTCTCTCTTCTTCAGCTCCACCAAACAAACTATTTAATGCTATGCTATGTGATTCCAAACAGACCTGAGACATATTTGAGAATAAGTGTGAAATGTAAATTATCAAAAAAAAAAAAAATCATCCTAGACCATAAGGATGTGAAGATTCTAATTATCTCAGAAGCCGTCTGAAGCCTGTCATCTTCTACCAGTCTCTGGCATGAGAGTCTCTGGCAGGGACAAGGCAGGTGGGACATTACTCCACCTCCACCCTCCCAACACACTGCACTCCCTAAACGCCATGCCTGAGATGATACACCTCCAACTGAGAGGTAAGTGACACACACACACACACACACACACACACACACACACACACACACACACAGACAAACAGACACAACATGCCCACATACACACACACACACACACACACACACACACACACACACAGAGACAAACAGACAGATACGACATGCACGCATACACGCATACACACACACACACACACACACAGCATGCACGCATATACACGCACACACACACACACACAGACAAACAGACACAGACAGACACGACATGCACGCATATACTGTATGTATACACGCATACACACACACACACACACACACACACACACACACAGACACAGACACAGACACAGACACACACACACACACACACACACACACAGACAGACACAGACACAAAATGAAACAACAAATGAAAAAAGGAACAACCAAAAAAGTGAAAAGACAAAAGCAAGCACAAGCAGATGCAAGGAAACAAAACCGTCAAAGCATGACTACAAATAAGAAACCACCTATCTGCATGTAACAAAGATAGAGGAGTTTACCAGGTGGAGCACCATCACATCATCCCCATTCGTCTCCCTTCAGATCGGCCTGCACTCACCTTTGGGAGGCATGTGCAAAACAGCCATGCAGCCATGTCAGTAAAGCTCTTCGTCACATCTAAACACCCACACACTACACACTGATTATGCTCATGGTATTCGGCAGATGCTTTTTCCAAAGCGAATACTTATAGTTATTACTTAAAGACCATCACTCAAGATGGAATCTTCATCTTAATCTTCACTAAAGATAGAAATCTCGTTCTAAAGATCAATTAACTAAGAAATATACACAATCATCACTAGAAATGAAGAAGCATCTTCAGACAGAACTAAACGAATCTCCTGTCTGTTTGGGTGAACCTGGACTGTGCAACTAGTGAGAGCTCAGCAGCATCACAACATCAGTGTGCACAGCAGGAGAGGGTGTGTGAAAAACAACACGCTAACAGCAGCTCAGCAGCATCACAACATCAGTGTGCACAGCAGGAGAGCAACAGCAGAGGCTGATGTGTGCCGTCATGCCAGTGGCTCTTCCTTAAGGGACGCCACTCTCACAGTGACGCACACACAGAGAGCATGATGGGAGCGTGTGAGAGAAGAGATTCATTACATATAGGTTATCACTATAGACAAAGTTCGATTTCAAAAGATCAACTAACTAGAAAAGACACAGTGGTAGTCATGTCAGTGCAGCTTTTATGTGCAGCTTTTCCGCACAGGATGCCACCCATGCAGTGATGCAAACAGAAACTATGGGGGTGTGAGGGAGAAGAGCTTCATCTATTATAGATTATCACTTAAAACAAAGTAGATTTCAAAAGATCAACTGACTTTAAAAAGAAGCCCTGCCAAAGACACGGCCATCACAATTAAGAACCAGAAACTTCAGTGCTGCTTTCAGATGTGTCTGCTGCTTTCAGATCTTCTACCCACACACACCCACACACACACAGCTATACACAGACACCCACACACACACACACACACACACACCAGGAGAAGGCATGTGTGGAACAACAGCTGTCAGCACACAGTCAGAGAGAGACGCAGCTCTTCCTCACAGCAGACACCACCCACACTGCGGGCTGCAGCCTACACGGGCTCCGCCACACCACACACACACACACACAAACACACACACACACACACACTCTCTGCCACCTGCTGCACCTCCACCCATCTTCTGACGGCGACACATTACGAGAAGCAGTAAGGTGCAAATGAGGGCCGTGACTTACACTTCCTCACCGGCATGCGAGTGAGAAAGCGAGCGAGTGAGCGTACGTGCGCACCTTTAGGAAAATCTCCCTGGCCACCAGCCCGTGCTATTTGACAGCTTTTAATTAGGCATATGTCATCTTGTTAAACAGCATATAAACACCTCTGTTTTTCAGTGGTCCCGGAGCTGGCGAACGCCGCTTCCCTTTCACAGCAGGAAGATGCCGTAGTTGATTTGTCTTTTTGATTTAGAGACATTTTTTTTTTTAAAGCGCTGTGAATCTGGTAGACGTGGTGAGAACGGTGTCAGCCAGGCTTGCAGTAACAGCTTCCTGTGCGGTTTGGAGGAGAGGCCTGGGGAACATATTGACTGAGATAAGGGTTTGTGGAGAGTAACCAAACCAGGGATTGGCAACCGAGTCTTTGAGGGAGGGGAGCTGGGTTTTTTGTTAGTTCATAAGCAAATACATGGCACCCACTGTGGTAGAGGTTCTGATGCCAGGAAGCATGTGTGCATCATCATCAACCACTGTTAGGGTCTGTGGAAGTGTGGAAATGTTGCGAAGAGTTTGTGTGTGTAAGAAAGTATGTGTGTGTGTGTGTGTGTGTGTGTGTGTGTGTGTGTGTGTGTGTGTGTGTGTGCGTGTGTATGTGTGTGTGTGTGTATGTATGTGAGTGAGTGCAAGAAGAGACTCTTTGTGTGTGTGTGTGTGTGTGTGTGTCATGCCAGGGACAGTAATGAGAGTGTGTCCTAATGGAGGTGATGTCAGTGGAGCAGTAACTGCCAAGATGCTGTTTTATAAAGAAAGAGTGCCATCTGTAGCCATCACGTGCCCATTCATCTCTGTCAGCGCCCACTTCTGCCGTCCGTCCCGCTGCTACCTCGCCCCTCTGGTCGAGGTGGTCAGTCAGGGACTGATTGAGATTTGTGAGATGTGCTTTTTAAAATCAGTGATTTCAGCAGAGTCATGATGGCTGCTCCATGGGAATGATGAAAAGCACACAATCAATAGCACACAATCCATCAACTCAGAGTCCTGCACACAGTGCATCATACATCATACACCGCAACTCTTAAAGACACAATCATCTGGAGTATGTTAAATAATATGTCAAGTAATATACACAATAGATAGGCCATATGTGTCGGGTAATATTAGAATATATTATTGTATAAGTACACAATTAGTATAAGTCTAGTATAGTATAGTATAGGTGTACTACTACATATAAGCTTACAGTGTGAGATCTCTGTTTGACCTGTTTTAGCCCTGGTCACAGGTATATGACCTTGATGGCTTCTTCTTTGTTGTTCCGCGGTTGGATATTTACTAAAGTCAGCAAAAAAGTGGTTAATGCATTCGACCATCTAAATATTAGAATATTGGCAAGGTCAAGGACTGACCGTTAGTTTGCATTACTGTCACTGATCTGTATTGGTCATTAACTCTGGGGTATTGGTGAAAGCCTTATGTGACGGAGTGCTGTCGCTATGGTGAAGTATGGGTTCTGACTGCCATACCTACGAGCCTGGCTTTACGGTCATGCTGCAGGTGGAGTACTCCAGAGACTCAGGTTCGAGGCCAAGTGGGGTGACTGCTCTGTCTCTTGGCAACTCTTTATTAGATACCATGTTCTTACCATGATATTTTACAAATGAAACCATGTGCTTAAGAAAAAGGTTTGAATCACACATCAACTCCGGCTGACCGATTGCCAGACAGTGTCCCTACTGCTGCTCCACCGTGTCCAATATATGGTTGGGTAGGTCAGTGTAAAACAGCACAAAATGCAGATGTTGTAGAACACTTTGTAAAAACTGCATTAGATTGAATGCAATCCTGTGTGGAAGTGTGCTGTGAGTTCTATGCTGGGAAAAGGCTATATCAAGTCATGTCACAGAGCCACTGCCCTTTTGTGTATGTCTATGGCTATATTACTTCTATGACTACTATGACTTCAACGCTGAAGTTGATATACTGCCTGTTTAAGTTATGCAATGCCACCATTACTCTGATGACATAAACCTTGTGAGAGATGGTAATCGGTTGTTAAGGAGCCTCAGGAGGCATGTCGAGTTGTATTTTAGGGCCAGCATAAGCACAGGGGGAGCGTGCGTGTCTGCCTGGACTGAGTTTGTTTTCTGGGGAGGGTGTCAACAGAGTGATTTAAGACACAGGCAGGCTGCGGGAGTGTTTTCAAAATACAGTGTCTCGGAGGGAAATCAATGTGAGAACAGCTAAATAAAGCTTTTAACTTCAATTAGGAGTGCTCTCCTGAGGAGCAGCAAAACTCAGAGGGATCTATGAAATCACCAGCGAATGGTCCTAAAAATAACCATTCCCACTATATCACTTATTAGTTAAACACAGGTAAGAGTGTGTGTGTGTGTGTGTGTGTGTGTGTGTGTGAGAGAGAGAGTGTAATGTCTCTTGTGTATTGTAGGCGTTTTGTACACAATGGTCTTGGCTATTTTTCAAAGCTTCTTATTTAACTCACTCGTGTTCATCACAATTACCACAAACCTACTTAATATTTTGTGTGTGTGTGTGTGTGTGTGTGTGTGTGTGTGTGTGTGTGTGTGTGTGTGTGTGTGTGTTTGTAATGTTTCTGCAGAGATTCCTATCTTTGGAGCATAGAGTGGAGATTAGAGAGGAACTGTTTCCCTGAACACACCTTGTTTCCTCCGTCGTTCATGGCCCAGCCACAGCTCTTGACCCCAATGGCTGCCTGTGTGTCACTGACGTCCAGACAGGTGACTGGGTGGCCGTAGACAGAGTGAAGAACCCTCTGGTCCTGCCCAGGCGCCAGGAGATAGACGCTCTCACTGGCTGAAGCCACAGCCAGCGGAGATGCCTGCTTGCCCGGCACCAGACGCAGGTTATCCACCTGTCAGCATGAGACAGAGAGAAAAAATCAGACTCCAGCAAATATATCACTTTAAAACACCAGACATATGGTACCACTGGATGTCACTGGACATGACATATTTTTACTGGATATCACTGGATATGCCATATCACCACTCTGATTTCCTGGATATGGCATATCACTGGATATCATCAGATATACAATGTTATCACTATGGATATCACTAGATACTGTATGTGGATATCACTAGATATGGCATATTATGACTGAACATCACTGGATATGACATACTATCACTGTATATCATTGGATATGCCATATCATCTAATCACTGAATATCACTGCTTATTATACGACGACAATACTAATAGAATGCTCCATTGAATTAAATTGGATTTCCCAATGTTCCCAACGTGGTTAAATATGCACCATGTAATGACCACTGAAACATACATGTGCTTCTGAATCACGTCTTTCATATTACTCCGCAAGTAGTGCGGTCACTTAGTGCAATGGAGCGTATATACAAGGGATAATGTATAGAACGCCGGTCATTATCAGGTGTTCTTTACATTATCCTTTACTTATCACCCGGAGAGAAGAAATACTCTTTTCTGATTGGCTGGCGGGGTGGCTTTTAATTCTGAATAACGGGACACCTATGAAGTAGATCTGTTAAAAAAAGTTTAATCGCTGTTCCATATCAATGCTTATGTTGGAGCCTGGAGGCAGGCTTCGCAACAATGGAATAAACTGTAAACAAGCTAACTGTCCATGCTATCCTGTTATAGGGCCAACGAAAGTTGTACAAAAAGCTGAACTAGTGAGCTTCTTTTTACACGGAACCGCGTGTTTCCTTTGCTTTACAGTGGCAACCCGGTGATAGCGGGATAACGGGTTTCAGTGTTCCAGTTATATGGAATTAATGGACTTAAGGAGGCTCGCTCTTGGCCGCGAGGAGGTCTTTGCCTCTCCCCCTCGTCCATTAATTCCGTATAACAGGACACCTCGGCGGCCGTTATTCCTGTATACTGTATATTCCAACACTGTGGATTGTGTTCTATATATGGGTTCTATAGAGCAGGGGTTCTCAAACTTTTGTGGGCCGGGGACCCCTCATGGAGTGGAAAATTCTCCAAGGACCCCTCATAATCGCAAGACATAAAACTTAAGTTAATAATTTAGCTGTATAGCCTTTTTTCTGTTAGATGCTTATGTTATACTGTATGTATTTTAAAAACATAGCGTGCTAATACCACAATAGTCATGTTAGCAAACTTTGACAGTATGTAGGATTTTTTTAAAGGATTGTTGTTTATTTGTCAAATGTAGGCCTATTGTGTTGAACACATAGTGTTTGCTTCACATAACTTTCATTTTGTTGGCGGTTAATTAATAGTAAAGTGTTTTGATGTATTGATGTAACATATCAGCAGATCAATTGGGAAAATACTGATACTGTAGCATTTTTCACCATATAAGACAATTTCATATTTTGTAGCAAACTTTGTCAGGGACCCCCTGACAATGTGCTGCGGACCCCACTTTGAGAACCAATGCTATAGAGAATCATAAAGAGTGGACTGTACTAGAGTACTGGAAGAAAAAAGAAATCTAAGACAGCTCACTACTCACAGGTTTGGGTAGCTGGGTAAGGCAGAGGGTCTTCCAGTAGCCCTTTTCATCAGGGCTTTCCACACGCACGTCTGTCCCACAGGCAGTGGCCACGGTGGGGTGGTCTGGACACAGCGCCAGAGCATGAACCTTCTGGAGGTGCTGGAGATGGTGGACGGGTTCGGACCCAGTCTCCGTGCTCCATACATCCACTGATCCTATCAGGGGAGAGAAGATATGTTGGACCACCACGTAAAGAAAGCAAGAGTACAGACAGATGGATGCACAAACAACTGAGACAGAATGGAAGCAAGAGGATCAACTGGATACAATGGCCAAAAGTGTTCACTGCTAACAGCGAAGACAGATGTACAAACACAAATTCATTTTATTTTTAAAGGTGTCGTTTACCCTTGGCAAAAATAACTAAATTAAACTGTTTGTTGTAAAAACAACAACCTGTTGTGGTATAATAAGGCTTATTTCACTGATGTTTTAATGTTGCAATGTATATTCTTTGTTGGCAAAAAAAAAAACATGACCTAATTGTTTAATTATAACTTGACTTACTACTTCAACTGCCTTACAACAATTACTTACTTTTAAAGGAATCAAGGAGGGCTATGGCTGTAGAAATTGCTATGGCATAAAAAAGGTGTGTATTGTACTTTGCACTGCATGCAGTTAAATCAAAATAATAATGTAGCGTCTGGTGTTCTGGTGTTATTACATATTAACCAAGCTTTTCTGTCAGGTTACAAGGCTGCAATGGAGACACTACTTTAAAGACGGTCCACCAACAAAGACACTGATCAGCATATTCACATAATGAAGATAATCAGACGTAAATGCTCTCAAATAGGCTATGTAAATAATAGTCAAAACACTGATGGGTGAAATGGGTGTGTAATTTCCATGTTAAATGACTGATTATAACGAAAGAGTTATTCAGTTTCAAGAGGGGAAAAAGTCCACTGTGCTTGGATGGTGTGGACGGCAGGCGGCTCATTATACTTTCCTTTCTGGTCCTGTTTTTTTCCCCAACAACATTCTGAATAAAAGAAGGTCAGAGTGCCACCAAATTCAATCAGCCAAAATAGGCTGTAATTAGCATGAGACACATACAAACCCGTGAGATTTGGTATTGCCAGGACCTATCACTAACACAAACACATTGGTCTCAATTTCGGAAACAGCACAAATGAGAGGCAGGACCTAGCTTGACAGGCATAGCTCTGTTTTGTTATACATGAATACATGGGTATAATAATTGTGTGATGTTGAACATATCTAATACACATCTAAATATGAGCACCATCATACATTTACATACTCCTTTTGTTAGATTTGCATAGCCACATGTAATGAATCAAATCACATCCCATTCAAACACAGAAAAGTATTAGCTCAAAAAAAAAAAAAAGTAAAAAAAACATCTGTTCTACCTATTTACTATGTACTGGGTAGGACGAGCATAAACACCATTAAAAACACAGAGGACCACTGCAAAATCTTTAATGCAAAGCAAAATGTTTACCAGTCTTTCAAAATATCTTCCTTACCATCATCAAATGCTGCCGCTGCCACTATCTTGTTGACTTGGACATGACTGATGTGTGGTTTTAGGGTGACATCCATGTTGGCGTGGGTCGGCCTAAGGTAAGACGCCTCTGAATCCCAATGATGGGTGTCCCACAGACGGACATCACCTGAGGTGTACCTGAACAAGGTAAACATGATGACAAAGAGTATCGGGTGATTTTACACCTGAAGCTAGATATTAGTTCCTGATTCACACCCATAAATTTGGATTCATATAGAAATATCAATTTAAGGTATTTATGAAATCACTTACTTAGGCATTATGCAACCATGCATTATTTAATCAATACTGTCAGTGTCTACACCCTTATATACAGTCAATGGTCTACTACACCAAGACATACATACCGTAATTGCTGCATCAATTTGTTTTGTTTTTTTAAATGTAAATGTCTCTTTATAAAAAGAAAGGCAGTAGCACCATTATGTGGATGTCTCTTTATAAATGGGAGAGGCTGCTGGCTGTACAAATGCTCTTTATTTTTATTTTGGGGGATGCTGGTGGCAGCTGGGCCCTACTCAGTTGGTCTGGGTTCAGGCTGACAGCGGAGACAGACGTCTCTACACCAGCTGCCGAGGGCTTCAGGAGACCCTGCACTGGAAGGAGCTCAGGACTGGCACTGGGTGGCTGGAGGGGGCTGCCTGGGCGCTCTCGGGCTGCCAACTGCTTCACGCTACCCACTTAAGAGAGAGGGGGCTTTAATCTAGCATCCTCAGGCAATCTTCATCTAATCCCCAAAGGAAACCTTTAAAGGCATGACAACTCTTTTATCTGGGAATAACAATACTATTTAGCCAACAGATGATTCTTATTGTGTTGTTCTGTTGTAGAGTTTTTGACAAATCCTCAATAAATGTATGTCAACTTCAGAATATCGTCGTCAACAAAAGATGTCTGGTATAGGATATTGGACAGACAAACAAAGAACAAAGTGAACAAATACAAAGCCAGCAGTATAATTGGTTGTGACTAGGGGTCAACTGATAAGTATTTTTAAGGGCCGATACCGATATCTAATGACACTGATATCTAATGACTCTGGATGGCTGATAACTGTTATTTGGCAACAGCAATATATAGCAACAACGTATGCCCTTGGGAAGGCCTACCGGACCATATCATCGAAAACAATGTTGCTTTAATAACATCTTCTTCCACTCATCGTTAAGATTAATCAACACATCTGCTGACCTGCCATGAAACAACAACTAGGCTACTATGTTTTCCCCATTGCCTCTTTTTCACTGGACTGAGCTACCTTTTTGCTGCATCAAACAATTACCACCAACATTGTTGTGTGGCAATATAAAGTACATCAAATCTTATTTTATATAGGATGTCTAAGTCACAAAAATGCTAAATATTCACAAAATTCCATCTGCGTACTGTCCAGGAGAGTTCAGCATTATGATCAATAATAATAGGGCCTAATAATTGTCCATGCAAATGTTATGAGACATATAGGAATAACAAAGTTAGAGGTAACTTTAATGAATCCACTTCAAACTTACCCAGAAAATACATATCCACTGCAGCAGCTGACATCACATAGAATCTTTCCCAACTCAAACTGGAGATGACTGATAGATCCAACACGATTCTAATATTGAACATACAAGATTGGCAAATTATTTTGCATCTGTTTTGCATCAGTTGGTCGTCTTAATGACGATTTTGGACCGATGTGGGTCCGTCAATCAATACAAAATATGAAGCTGTTCTATTACCTTCCAGTTGGAGCACACTAGTTTGTCAGTGTTCCGACAATCCCGCAGGCTACTCTTCCAGCAGGGGGAGTCCGAGACGTTCGCTCCGCTGTGGTATCCCTCTTCCAGACACAGGTTGTACCACAGCACTTCATCATCTGCCAGCCCCTTCCAGACTTTGCTTACCTTGGCCACGGATGGTGAAATCAAGACAACGCGTATTAGCTGCTAACTATACAACTGTGAACAAATTGTTTTCTAAACACTTTCAAATTATTTAAATACAACCTTTCTAGGCGGTTAATTATCTGTAACGTATTGTCTATCTATGTAGCATGTAGTGTAGCCTAAACATCCATCAATATTCCTTTGCCAGTTTTAGCATACCTGAGCACATCTTCCCAGATCACGTCGGCCAAGAAACTGGAATATCTTCAGTGCCAACTCGTATGGCAGTTCCACATCAAAGAAGGGAATGTCATTAGTGTCATTCTGAGTAGAGGAATGCAAAAGGCAGGAGTATCTTAATCAAGTTTTACGTAGGCCTAATCCAACGTAATTTCTTAACGACTAAGGCTTATCCAATACATCTACTGCCACGTGCCACACCAATATAAACAATAACAAGCACATGCATCTTACCAAGTCTTGTATAAACTGATCAAGTAGCTTTTGTCCAGTGGGCCTAACAACTTTCTTCTGAGGCTGTACATTATAATGACAGTCAATGTGACCATGCTGTCTTTTCCTTCGCGTCCTCTCCTCTTCAATTCTTTCCACCAAGGGACTAGTCCTTCCATCTAATAAGCCTTCTGCAATGGACACATATTGTGGTTGATGCTTTGCACGGTCCTCTAAGGTCGTGCACGGTGATGTGTATTTAACCTTCTGATCTTGGTATGAGCTACCTGGACTGTCATAGTGTCCAGACCGATCAGAGCAATTTTCCCTTTCATTGTCCTCCGACCTATCTTTGAAATATGTAGATTTAGTGCCAATAAGAGTTACACTGGGTTGGGCGCTGTGTAACGTTACCCCAAGGTTCGACCCAGTGCTTTCTGCTTGAGTCGTTTTCTTTAATTCCTGTTTCCAGTGCTCCCTGAAGGCCAATAACTCATCTTTTTCCATTGTTATTTACATTCCAGTATTGTGCACTTTAAGTCATTACACTGCGCAACACTTCACAGCCAAACCCAGAGACCGTGAAAGAAAACAAATATACAGTCCATTCTTCTAAAAGTTCCGTGTGGACTGATGTTCTAACGCAAAACGTTCCACTGTGCTTTACCGCAGTAAAGGCTACTGTTGGTTGCTGTTGCAAACCATTTTGCATTTGATTACCTTATATTGTTTTATTTTAGAAAGAAAAAAATCCATGCTAAACCCATCCAGCTAAATCCATGCATACGGAGTTATGTGTGTGCATTTAATCTATATAAATAAAATGGAAATATGGGTTATAGCTTGCAGTCTTTAGCTGGGAGATTAATTAATTGTTTACAGTCGTTGCTGTTTAGACATTAGACATATCACACAAAGGGAAAAATCAGGATAGGGCTTCAAGAGTTAATGATCACCCGTGTCTTTTGGGAAAAGATGATGTAAACCCCTACATCATGTGACACTTTAATAAATAATAGCCCACAGCACACAGAAACAAACCCATTGAGGATTTGATCAGAACAGACGATCGCTGTCAAGACGAAAACCATAGGAAGGGACAAGGTAGAGTGTTGGATATTCGTGTCGGAGTGATCAAGATGTGCTGCCTGCCAGTAGAGCATGCGTTGCCAGTGATTTGCGGTTCAGTCTCTGCTTACAGATCCATACCATGCACGGGGACACTCGCATCCCGCCTGAGACGGATCGGGGACCAGTTCGAAAAAAGGCGCATAACAAGAGAGAAGGGCAGCGTGGAGAACGTCAGCAGCAGAGGGAACACATTTAAACATTTACACATAATGTGCACGGCAATACAAGTCACTCTCCTCATACTATATGTCAGAAAGCGACATCTGTAGAAGCAACAGTTCGTCGCTGAGCGTCGTTGAAGCCAGCAATAGGTAAGCATCACCGGAGTTTAGAATATATCAGTTTTGATTCCCGAAAATCGAATTAAAATAATAATGTCTATCTTTAATAGCATATTACAGACACACCGCGTAACAAAAAAATGAGATGTATATATCTTTACCCAGATGTACCTGCATCACGAGAAGTGCAACAGTTGAGTGTTTACATAAGTGATGCTACTGTGGTGCGCCACATGGACGGAAAGTCTCATGGATTGGCATTGGACTGTGTCGCTCGATGTGGAATCTGCGCAAGATCTACACTGGCATGATCAAGACCACGTTTTTTTCTGTTACTGAGGCCAGAAGCACTGTTTGGTATCCGTAGTATCTGTGGACTATTGCAGTTTATAGACCAACTGGTTTTGTTGTATTTGCTAGTTGAGTTAGGCAACGGATGATTGTTCTGTTTGACAGTCCGTTACAATCACCCGGCGATTTAAAGTACAAGAGAGACTAAATATACTACGCTGACGTCATTCTCCCTTGGTGTTTGATAAGGGAAAATTTGATAAACATTTCTCAAGCTTTCCTTCTTATATAGCACGGTTTAACAACCTCTTGAATAACCAATGTTAAATGATGTGCACTATATGACTACACTGCGCAGAATAAGCTGGAAAGGGAACACGTCTTTGGGGTTTTATAACCATGTAAAAAGACATGGATTAAAAGCTTTCATTTGCACATTGCACTGGAATGTTTTTATAAGCAATCACAATGGCTAAAGGTCTTCATTCTCCACTGTAAAACCAAGACCAATGCATTTTGGTGTGATGTTTTTGTATTCTTACTTTGTGTCTTTGTATGACAAGATTTTAAAAATGCATTTTGATAAATCCTTCAGAAATATTTTCTAGAAGTTTTCTAAAGGGCTTTGGAAACTTTGTGCCAGTGTTATTTCAGAACGGACAGCAAATGGCATGTCAATGATGTTTACATAAGCAAATGCTTTTAAATATTTGTGCAACCTGTGTTGTTTTTTCCAAGTCACATACTGTATGTATATATTTGGCAGGTAAAATACAAATTACCATGTACAAAAATGTGCATATTATAGAGGACATACACTGAACAAGACTGTTGAACACTGAAACTTGCCATTTTATTTACGGTTTTGAGTAGCTTAAATAATATAATGGTCAATAATGATTTCAAATAAAAAATACTGTTAATATTCAAACAATGTTGTGTTCACATTTTAATTGCTCAGGTGAGTGGCAAATACAAAACTAACAGTGCAATACTGCAACAGAGCCACATAATGTGCAGATCAGTATGAGGAATGCATGTACCAGGTAGCCATTGCCAATATCGTCTTTGAAACATTAATGGAAGTTTCTTGTCTCTTTTGTAGTATTTAATGTTTACATTCATGTAACAACCAGTGACTTAAATGTATGAGCCTGCGATTACAGGAGATGTCCAGTTCTGTGCCAGAGCTCTAGGGAATGTTTAGAAGCGGCTAATAGATCTGAAAGTGTGCCGAGGTGGTGCCATCCTTCCAGCAGCGTACCGTCTCAATGACTGCCGAGCGACACAACGGGCATGTTCGCTCTCGATCAAACCACTGGCACAGACAGTCCTCACAGAAGACATGCTAGGTGACAAAAACACAAAAAGGAAATGATTAATTTCAACAGTGAAGCTCTGACCTTTTGTATCCAACATCTGTAGTGGGAGAAACTTAGCAGCTCCAATGTGTAAACCTCTACTCAACATTGTGTTTTATGAATGAGGTTCTGATCTTCAACAACAGAAAGTATGGGGTGCTTAACAGTCCCAGACAGTGAAGATGTGAAAACTCTTAAGAGATCATCCTCTCTCTGTTTGACACTGGCCAGAAGGTGTGGTTAGGTTGGGTAGGGGATGTGAGCTGTTAGTATACATGCAGTTGGCTTGGTGTCACTTAGAAATGCCCCTATTTCCCACAAAACATCCATGAAATGAGTTTGAATATGACATTTATGAACAAGAAATGTAGTCATAGGGATTTTTACTTGTGATCGTAATTGTGTCCTTAAGACTTTCCTTTAGTCAAAGAGATTCCTTTTGCTTTTCTTTCAAAAACAAGGACGTTTCTAAGGGATCCCAAACTTTTGAACAATAGTGTATATGCAATACCTGGCAGAGCAAAGCCACAGGGTCTCTGAACTCAGACTGGCAGATGGCACACACGTCTCCTGCTTCAGTGCACTGCTGGCTGCTAGCCCTCATACCGTAACTCTGCAAGAATGACAAAACAAAACAACGCAATGAAGCAAAACATGATAATGCTTCATAGCAAGGACATTGGTAAGTAGAAGACAGCAATTAAGTTTCGATTTCTGGAGCTCACAAGCCAACGGAGAGTTGCTAGACTAGCCCTGGCAGCAAATGTAATTTGCTGCCGCTAGGGGCGTGTCTAGATTTCTAGGCTAAACTCAAGGCATTTCTATAGAGGATTCTTTGAGTGCTGTGTCTCCTCATTAGAAAGTCTTTGGTTAAAGGTGAAAAAAAAACATACATGTAGCCTACCTGAGAGCTACACAGAACCACCAAAGCTTTGCGGATGGCTGATATTCTCCCACAGACATCGAAGGACTGAAAAAAAAAAAAAGATTGTGGTAACTTGGTTAAACAGTCATTAGAGGAGTCTACTACCATACCTAATCGGTGTCTGTTTGTGGTCAAAGTTAACGTCATTACTTTCAAAACCTTCTCAGGTATTTTAACTGGGCATGCACAGAAAACAATGAACAAAGATGTTTCCGTTCTCTAACATGGCTTTGAAATACATAACAAGGAATTTCCTCAAATATCAAATCAAATATGGGCCATTCCCTTTCCGTGTAAAATCAGATAAGGTTGTTCCTGCAGCATCTCAGATTTTGTTCAAACCTTGTCTATATGAAGAATGGGTCCCCAAACCAAATCCTATGTCTTAATATTAATTTCAGCCCTTGAAATTACTTTTTTTTTAACAGCCTGAAAATCACATTGTCTGGGAAGCAATGTTTGGGCATTAATATAATGATAATTATTATTCATAGGCAGCACAAACTTTATAGTAAGGATGGAAGACAACAATGTTCTGTATGACTGAGCCATTACAAGTTTGTACAGCATTCTCCTTGAATTTCTACAAGTAGATTTGGAAAAAAAAAGTACAGAGTGGCATTAAGGGTAGTATAAAATTGTTTTTGTACGCATTTGGCATCAACCATATTTTTTTTCTTTACATACTGTATTTTATTATTATTTATGCTCCACATATAATGAGCTTGAAGATTGTAAGGATTAAACAAGGTTGGGTTTTTTCGGTCATTTTAGAATGAAATATTATGTGGGGTAGCTAGTAGGCACATGGAAATGTATGTGAAAGTAGCTCAGTGTATGGCCAGTTAGTGTACAAAGTGTCAATGTTGTACCACATAGTACATGATCATGGTACACAAAATTACTATAAACTGACCTTTTCCCACATAGATTTTTGTGTTTCTACTAGCTACCCCACATGCCATTTTAGTCCTATGAAAATGACCAAAAAATGCAATCACACCACGTTTTATGTTCATGTGCATTTATTGCAGATACTTCAAATATTGGCTCAACGTTAATAAAGTATTATATTTACAGACAAAATACTGATTGTTGCCAAGTGGGTACAAAAAATGAGTTGACCCTCAAGACCCTCAATATCATCAGTTTTGCACTGTGTTCTAAACCTAGGGCCTTGCAGTACAAACTATTAACTTTGTCCAGTCATATTGAGAACATAATTTCCTTACATCCTAAATATTTTGAGCAGGCCAGGAATAAACCTTTTAAATGTTATTAATGCCCAAGGCCTTCACAATAAGGCATTTCTGAGAGTGTAAAAATGATTTGAATGAATAAAAATGAATAATGAAATATTTTACAGGTCTTAGTTTTGGGACTTGAACCATTTTCCTAGATTTTGTCTGATTTGACACAGAATGACCCATAGAGATAAGCATTTTGTTATTTCTTCTGGCTTCTTTCTTTCCATCTCATTATTTCTTCCTTTCCCTCTCATCCGAGTTATAAATGTTGAAACTTTCAGAATTACATCACTTAATTGTTTTATTCTTAACCTCATCCATCTTCGTCTATATTGTTTTCACCGTGATATAAATAAAGCTATAAAATATCACATCCAAACATTAATACATATATTGAATAGAAATCTACATTTGCCTCAACACATCCCTCTTCCTTTCACCAAGCTGGACATGTACTAAAATATGTCTGCAAAGCTATCACTCACCTACTATAGTAAAGAATTTGTGGCTGAATCGTTAGAATGATGTATAATTTTCACATTTAAATAGCAATAATATGGAGGTACAATATAGTTGACTTCTGATTCCTTTAAAGTCCTTATACATATCATATCACAGGCTCCTCTCATTAAGCTTGTGGTTCAGAAAAACATTCTGCTGCAGCCACTAGGTCGGCTGGCACAGTCATATGGTGGCACAACTATGTCTTGGGTTCTTAAACTGAGAAATCCATCCACCTTGTTGCATGTGTTATACCTCCCCATTCAACCCAGTGCGCTGTTTCTGTGGCGCTGCTACACTGATTTTGCAATATGCTGCTACACTGATTCTTCAGTGTGAACTGTTTTACTTTTATTATTTCTCTCATTTCATATCCTTGATTGCTGCTGATGTGGAACATTCTCTTAAATGTTGCCATCTCTAAAATCCATGCATCTTTTTTTTTTTTTTTTTTTTTACCCCAGAGCAGACAGAGGCTGAGCAGTGATATGAAAGCATCAAGCAGCATTACCTTGCAAAGGCTGTAAATGATTATCAGCATGGCACCAAGGAAATAGCTGTTTGAAGGGTCTTCCCCCATAATGTACTTGTACCACAACTGGATGGGCACCAAAGCCCGGAATAGTTGACTCAGCTCCTCAATGACCAAATAGAACTTCCCCTGGCGTGTCAGAGGGAGATAGAGGTCACAAAGAGAAAGTTTGACTATGGCTGAGGGCTGAAGGACTGAAAAACATGCTGATCCAGTCTGAGGTTATCAGAGATTAGCAAAGTCAGCTATGAACTGATGATGGATAACTTTCAAATAGATGACACTTCAACAGATTGTATGCAAAAGTAATAAAGCAAGCATATGCACCATCTTACCACATTGTACCAAGTTACTGCTTCTTATCCTCTTAACAATAGGCACAGGCTGACATGCATGATAAGTGACTCACTGGGCAGCGGGTTAAAAGTGTTCAGTGAACACCAGCATGGCTTTTGCACTGCTGCATGACCCTTCCTTAAAGACCAGTCTCCCATAGCCGCTGAGGCTGCCCACACCTGGCCCACATCCAAGCCAACTCTACCCGTAGGAAGTGAGCTTCCATTACGAGGTACAGCAGAGCTGAAGGCCTTGTCAAACTGGAGCTGCCACTGATGCTGGAGCTGCCACACACAGATACATCCCCGCAGGATGTAAGTGTGTGCGTGTGAGAGAGAGAGAGAGAGAGAGAGAGCTTCAGGGAGCCAAGCGGCAGAGACGTCCGCCACAGGCCTGGCCTGCCTCCAGAGTTCGGCAGCTTCACAACAGCGTGGGCAATTTACCCACACTGCACGACGGGCTGGCAGCCGCCCGCGCCACCTGCCACCCCTTCTCTCTCTCGCTCTCCCTTCCCACTCAAACACAGCGCCAACCCGCGGGCGCCACTCCTCACCTCAGCGCCCTTCGCCCAGGGAGAGCACCGCTGACAGAGGTCACCAACGTCTCTGAGGTACTGTACAATGATTAAAGTCCCAGGCAAGGTAAAGCAATAAATACACAAACAGATTAAAAACAATAACAAAGCCACCAGAGCTAAGTGATCACATTACGCCCATAAACATGCCACCATGCATAATGAGCCGATGGATATTGCCTGACAGCGATTAATCACTCTTGTTGGATCCCCCACTAACTGCCTGACAGAGGTGGGTGACCTCTTCAACTAGGCAATTTATCTTTGCCTTCATTCCTTAAGCGAAGCCCAAACCACAACTGGAGCAGAGCCATGGACTGAATGCTGTGCCACTATCTGAGTAGGCTCTTATTTGTCTGATGTTTGTAGTGGAGTAAACCAACTAGCCTACTTTTTAAACCCTATCAAATGTGTGCCAATCAGGCAAACAAAACAGTCATTTGACTCTTTTGATCTTGATGGTTTTCTCCATAACAACTTTATAGGGGTGACCAGAGAACCTTGGGCAAGCCAGCTTGTATCGTTGTTGGGTCTAGTATTATTGAATCTTTAAGTCATGGCAAAGTAACAGACTGGCTATCATTATAGACCGAAGTTTAAGGTTAAAGCAAACAATGCCCACAAATAAAACACAGCCCCCAAATAAATTTAAAAACTGATTAAGAAAAACAACTGGAATCAAACACAATCCGAACTTCACTGATCGTTACTTCCGAGCATCAAACTAGCAGAACATGGTAATTGATGTGTTACACCGTACTGCACAACTATATAGCTACAATGTAACACATGATACATAGAATAATGTGGTAACTGAGAAGATGTTGTTGAGGAGAGGCAGGAAAGGCGAGGCGAGGAGATGCGGTTGGTGAGATGCTCTCTCCTATAAACAAAACACAGGCGGGGCCCAGGGGAGCAGTGACCTCACTCCTCGGCTCTCCCGGCGGGACATGAGCTCACAGCCTGCGTGCCTGCCTTCATTGATTGGCCTGTGTCAGGGCAACATGGGCGAACTCGGTTACCCCTGGTCCACATCGTCCACACATGGTGACTGACTGCCACCATGATGGAGAGGATGCTCAACAGGACCAGTGAACAAGATTTACACATAGTTATTACTGCCTGAGGAACTTAAGAAGAATTGTTTTTAATGTAAATGTTAACGTTCTGGGAGGATAAGATGTATTACTGTTGATCAAACTTTGATAGTGGTCAAATGAAATAGTGAAAAAAATAGAGAAATTTCCCTGACTCATTGAAAGAATCCAAAATACAAAACTGCAACGTAATGGACTAAATAAAATTAAACTAAATAAGCAGTTAATGAAATATATATATATATATATATATATATATATATATATATATATACACATACACACACACACACACACACACACATATACCATAAATAAGAATAAAATGCAATTTTATAACCAAATCCCACGGGTATCAACTATTTTTATCATGGATATTTCTTACCCTGGATTTGAAAGCCAGGAGGATTTTGGGAAGAAACAGAATGACGCATTTGAATCCAATGGTGATATACTTCAGGACAAAATCAGTGATGCCAACCACCCAGATGAGATCGAAGAAGTCAAAGCTGTTGATACTTGGCTTGGCAAATATAAGGCTGCAAGATAAAAAAAAAAGAAGCCTGCTGTAAGAAAGAGAATCAAAATTAGCATGGCCATGAGAGGGTTTGTGAAGGCCTTTGCACTTGGCCAGAAATGGGGATGTAATATACCAGAAATACTCACATGCTAAGAAGACACATGGTAAAATATACCTATGGAAAACCAAAGATGCATTGCAGGAATTTGAAAAACTGAGGCAAATGAAGGAATGAAACGCAAAAACCATGTCAACAGACTCCAAACACAAATGTATGATGTCATGCACTTCTAAGAAAAACCACACACACACACACACAACACAAGACAACTAAATTCTACATGACATGAATAACTAAATAGACAAAATGAAGATAAATAAACTGAGTCAGTGAGTAAACTTTCACAGCGTATGTGTGAACATGAACATGAAGGATCGTCTGTGGTGCAATGAGGGCAGTTCATTAATAAGCATGTTAAGCTGGGCCTACCTGTTGTAGAGCTCTTCTGAACTAAACGTGTAATACAGATACGCAATGTTCCCTGCAAGGAAAACCACGATCCATAGCGTGACAAACACAGACCTCTCCTCCTGTAACACATAGATAGAGACCAAACACAGTTCCATGCAAACATTCATTACAGAAGCAAAAAGGCACATGTACTGGATCTTGTAAATCTGCAGCTGTTTATGAACATGACTTTACTTAGACCTAGACCCAGTTAAGTGTACTGTATTACATCAACAACGTTATCAGTAGAGAGAGACTCTGAATGATTACCCGTAAAGACACCTGGTGTTTCAGAGCCGAGTTGGCAAAGGCAAATGTGCTTGCCATTCCAATGCATACAGAAATACCTAGAAACGACAATGGCAAAGGACACAGCATCAAGCCAAATCTTCTAAACAGGGCAGTACTGACAGACAACAAAACTATGTTTTATTAGCAGAAGATACTATCAATCAATGACTTTATAAAGAGATTATGACAAAACCTCAAAGCTAGTGTTCTAGATCGCATACATTAATGTTTCTAAACCCCACTGTATGTTTGTATACTGAGGTTGTACTTGTTCTGAAAAGACCTAGGTGGATGTCTTCTTAAATCATGCACTGAGCAGCTAGGCCCAGTGTTTTGTAACATTTTTCAAATGTCAATCAAACAACAGGTAGTGCCTAAATCATGGAAGCAGGCTACAGTTATTCCCTTAGCTGAAGTTAAAAACCCTAAATCCCTTAATGACTTTCAGTCAGTTGCACTTTTGTCCCAAATCATTGTGAAAGAAGAGTTGGTAGCTAAAATGATAAATATTCTGGACCGTCTGCAGTTTGCTTATAGGGCTAACTGGGTGGAGGATACAACTGTATCAATATGTTGTACAAGCACTTGGAGGGGACTAAAACACATGCTAAATTGTCTTTCACTGAATTCTCATCAGCTTTTAATACGATCCAGCCCCACATTTTGGCTAGTAAACTTATTTTCAATTTGGATCTTAATTGGGTGGGATGGCTTCCCAGAGGTCAACGGCTGCCGCTCTGAACCATTGGTGTCCTCTACTGGATCTCCAAAGGGTTGGGTTTTGTCGCCCCTGTTGTAGATCCTGTACACAAATGATTGCTGCAGTCAGTATGAAAACCGGCACATAGTGAAGTTTGCCCGATGATTCGGTCTGTTATTGCGAGTTTGCTTCAGGATAATAAAATCTAGTTTTGGATGATTTTGTTGCTTGGTGTGATGCTGCCTTTTTACAGCTTATTACAACCAAAACCGAAGAGATGTCAATCGATTTCAGACTAAAATACCCAGTCCCTATACATGCCACCATTAGGAGCGAGAATATAGAGAGTGCAGAGACTTACAAATATATGGGAACTGTTATTGACTGGTAGTTGTGTTTTGATGATGATAATACTGATGTTTTATGTAAGAAAGGTCAACAACTCTTGCATTGTCTAAGGAAACTGAGGTCCTTCAATGTGGACTGATGACTATTTTGTTGTGTTTTTCAATGATTTGTTGTTTCGGAAATCTGAGTGTACAAAAAACAAAGCTGCTCTTAGCCGGATCGTGAAGCACTGCAGCAAGGTGATAGGAGTCAGCCAGACTGCACTGTCTGAAATATTGCAGACCCAAGCTCTGCAGAAAGCCCGTGCAATACTCCAGAATGATACTCACCCATTTCACTCAGAATTCCAGACCCTCCCTTTAGGTACCCGTTTCAGGGTACAGAGGATTAAAACAAACTGACAAAAATGAATTTGTTCCAGTAGCAATCAAGCGCCTTAATTAATAGGTACTAACACTTTGCTGCAATGCACTTAACCCACTGCCATGCTGTTTCTTAACCCTATGTAAGTTTTAAGTCGAGATTGTAATTCTTGTGATTTTTACGCTGTCTGACATTATTCTGTGTATTGCCCTTTGTGCTGTCTAGTGTCTATGGTGTTGTATTGTATTGGCCTGCAAACTATTTGCCCTTTGATTATAATATAATAAAGTTGAAGACCAGGGGCTGGTTTCCCAAAGCCTTCTTAATGCTACGCAGTTCCTAACCTCTCCTTAAGCACTACCTTAACATTTCCACGCATTTCCCGAAAGGTACTTTGCTACGAATGTCTTTTGTACATCGCTTGTTGGTAAGAGTGGTCTGAAGCACTCTTAGAACTCTCTTAGTTTCGGCTCACGACGCTAGTCCCTGCCACTGTAGCCTACAGCAATCATTAGAAATCTCTGTTGCGCATGCAACTCATATGGTACAATATCCCTGTTTTGGTTCACCAATGATTTTATGTAAGTAGGCTAAATTAAGTAAGTAGTTTCTGGAAATGTTTTTTTACACAAATACTAAAATGTGCACGCATTTGAAAATAATTAAAAGCTTTATTCTCTTATTTCTTGCTTTTTCCCCCACCATCTTCTACAATGTTTAATATGGGAGGTTGCTTTTATGTTTAATGTTAACCAATGGCACAAAATACGGAATTAAATGAGGCTGCTGGTCAATCAGCTGGGATTAAAAAAACAATTAAATACTATTATTCAAATAAATTCTTAATATGGAGTGATGAAGGATGGCATAACGGGTAAAGGTGTTAAGGGGTTATAGCTGGTCATGCCAACAGATTGTGGATCACTTCCCCCTACAGACCTTGTGAAAACATTGTTAATTAAGGGTAGATAGTAGTGTGAATGTTTCTGGAGGTGATATTTGAGCAATGTTTTTTTTGTGTGTGCAAAGAACGCACTCTTTTATAATGCAGTCATGCCTCTGCATTAAGTGAAAAATCAATTTCTGAGCAATCGATGTCAACCAATTCAGCACCTTCAGGGTGGACCTTCAGTGCCTTGTACGTCGGACGTAAGGAGCTTTTTGTAAGAACACTGGGGCAGGGAGTCTTTGTAACTTGCTAAGATTGAACGTTATCGGGAAACCGGCCCCTTATAGATTAGACTAAATTGTTATTAACCATGCTTATTTCATATTGCATACTGATGAATGATGACTGCACTGTTGTTAGGCCTGTATGCAAGGAAAATGTTTTACTGTGTATCCACATATGAATAAGAGTGTGTGCTTGTGTTTGTGTGTGCACATGCCTCCTTACCTAACTTATGCTGGAAACAGACTTTGACAAGGAGTATTAGGATAAAGGGGATGCCCCTCTGCAACCAGCTGACCACTGCCTTGAGCTCCGAGAGGGCTGGCGCAGGGGTGGAGGGGTCCTCGCCCCCCTCGTCCCGGCTGCTGTGGCGGTCAGTGGCGGAGGAAGAGGCCGAGTGCAGCAACGAGGAGCGGCTCTGCGATGCCTGATGGAAGTGGTGATGGTGATGATGGTGCTGGGCCTGGCGAGGCAGGAATGGCTGGCTCTCAGTGCGGTGGGAACCCTCCTCCCTGGAGGACGTGGTCATCTGGATGAACACGTCTGGAGGCGAGCCCAAGACCAGCCCGGCAGCCTGGAAGGGTGCTGAGGTCACCGCGCCAGACGACACCCCGACCAATCCAGAGAAGAGTTGCTGAGGGGTTGTGGGAGAGTCTGGCTTGAGGCAGTCAAATACTCCACCTTCATCAAGGCTGCTTTCAGAGCCTAGTGTTTGGCTCCTGTTCCTATGACAAAGAAGAAACCACAAAAAATGCATTTATTTCACAGTTTATTTTACGGTGAGTGAACTGAAATAAAACTGCTTGCAAACCTCTCTGGTGGCATGCCATCTGTGTTGCTGCTGTGTCTTCTCTGCATGGCACCCAGTCTGTCAGCAAGTGTTCCAAAACTGAACATGGAAGGAATCAAATTAATCGTCAACACATGTCTAGTGACAAAGCTAACGTGGAAGTTAAACAACAGCTATGCTTAAAAACAACTTAACCAAAGCATAGCACAACATATGGGATGAACGGAAAGAATACAGTTGGGGGAAACTGGAAAATAAACAATGCACAAAAGCACTTGCACGAAGAAAGACTGCAATTAGCTAGGCACGCTAGCACTACTGAGATCACTAGCAATGTTGAATGGCACTGAAGACTATTTAAATCAACACCTTGATATTAACAAGGGGATATAGTAGTTGACAATGTCTTCTTACCGTACGCATATTACATTTAGTTGTTCATTCAATTATGGCCAGCTGTTTGAGCACAGCTACATCAGCTAGCGTTAGCTAAGTTTACCTACTACTCCAATCTGCAGTGCACATGGGCGGGTCTTACCCGTCAGTTTTCCGGTATGACGATATTTATAGAACCAATCAGAAAATATTTCACCATCCTCTAGCCAGTCACACAGATCGTTCGGACAGGATCCCCTCGGTCCTCGAAAATTGTTTTGGTTCTCTGGTAGATCCTAGCAGCTACTATTTTGACAAGGCCACAGTAATGTTAATTTATCCCATGCTTAGCTAGTCTCAGCGCAGGGCTTAAAACCTCGTTAACAGCTTAGTGTTGTGTCATTTGAATAGGAAGAGTCTACACACATAACGTTACAATTTTACTGTAGGATGTGTGTATTGTCGTTAAAATACATTAACTACAACTGGGTCGGTAACGTAAAATATTTCAGTTAATAGCGAGCTAATTTGGCTAACGGCTAGCCAGTTAACATTAGCGATAGTTCTAAATACCAACAGAGTTGTCTTGTCATGAGAGCACAAGCTTGTCTATAGCGTTAGGCGTACTGTTATAATCGGTGTGTATGTAGTAGGAAATTGCCTCACACCGGCAAGATAATTTTCAATGTTTTATTTAAAAATGGGTTAGAAAATCACCGTTTGCTTAATGGAAACGAGGGTCCGTCCTACTCAACTAGCGTTAACGTTAATAGCTGCTAGGTTTTACCTGGCCTGATAGCTAACAACACATAGCTAACATTAGCTAGCGAGATCCCTTTATCGCTTGTTAATAACCGAAGTGTCAACGAAATTAGCTAGCGGCCCTACTGCTATCCCCTGCAAATAGTGCTGATTAATGTAAGGTCGGAAGTTATTAATTTGTATTTCTCATTGTCTGACCAAATAAGGTCAAGGGTAGTTTCGTCAAGCTATCTGTTAGCTACCTGGACCTGGCACATATTCCAAAGAACGTCTCCATGGTGTTACGTAGACTCTTGAGGAAGCGTTGGGTCTTGGGGGTTGTTTTTGGATTGTCCCTGATCTACTTTCTCACCAGTACATTAAAGCGGGTAGGTGTTGTATTATTTTGTCTCTTGAATATAAAACATGTGAAACATATGCCATTCGGTCTAATTAACAAAAACACTGAATAATCCTCTTGCTCGTGCAGGAGGAGCGGACCATCGGAGACCGGACCCTCTTGGAATTGAGGGACTCCGATCATCACATTCCATGGAAGGTCCGATTCAATTTGGGCAATAGCAGCAGACAGATAACACAATGCAGGAATTCTATACAGGGCAAGATTCTCCTCACAGACGAATTAGGTAAAATGTATATGTGTAGTAATGAGTTCTGTTGACCCTTTTTAAATGGTAATTTCTGCAGTACTGGACCTCTTACAGTGGTGTTTGTCTACAGGTTATGTATGTGAGCGAAAGGACATGTTGGTGAATGGCTGCTGTAACGTAAATTCACCTAGTTCACGCCAGTACATTTGCAAAACCTGCCTGGCCAATGGATGCTGCAGCATCTATGAATACTGTGTATCTTGTTGCCTTCAACCTGACAAGGTATCCAGTTTGCTATACTCACCCTGCCTGTGGTATTTAAATGTGGCATGTTTCACACAGTAAATTGACTGAATGAAGAACAAGAACACTGAAAGTACAACTGTTTTTGTAATTATTGTTTTCCAAAAGTGATAGAAAATAGCTGGCTGAAACATCCTTTTGTTATCTACACCATTCTTTCCTAGCAACCTCTTCTGGAGCACTTTCTCAACCGGGCTGCAGAGGGGTTTCAGAACCTTTTCACAGCAGTGGAAGATCACTTTGAGCTTTGCCTAGCCAAGTGCAGGACTTCTTCACAAGTACGTGCAAGTCAACAGTCAACATTCGTGGAAGAGACCTTTAAAATCCTCTGGTTTACACATCCTGAAAATGAAAGCTCTCATACTGTTTTATTTTCATTCTTTTAAAGCAGTTAAAGCAATATGATTATAAAAGGTCTTTACCCTTTGTCAGGCGCGCCTGCAGGTGTACGTCCGTATGCACTGTGCGTCCGTATGCACTGTGCGTACCATCACTCAACAACGAGAGAAAATTTACCTTGTGTGTGTGTATATTCACACCATATTGGCCTACCATACCTTTCCAACTATGCACAGTATCCCATTAGTTGCATGCCATCAGGCTATTTACAATTTTCTATTAAGTAGGGTTAGTGAACACTTATCAAAATTAACGCACACACATGTTTGAGCAGGAGAATACGCACGCAGGCACGCATAGGCTACTTGTTTTCTTTTACTCGGCTTTCTATATGGTTATCAGCTCACAATGTTGAGCTAATTCACTAACTCAATACTCATCATGGATATCACAAGTTTAAACAACGAAAACAGAAAGGATGGAGGCAGCAAAGCTAGAGGAGCTATTCAAGATGGGCAAAAACAAGGTTGGCTAAGCAATTGGTGTGCTTGTCAGAACGACTGCATTACAGCTGTTTAAAGCCAGACGTTACAGTACGCTATAACACAACTAAAGGTAGCTTTAGCCTGTATAGACCCTTTCAACAATAAAAACAAAAACAATGCTTGAACGTTCTATTTGGGCCCCAATCTACTTCCTCTGCATTAAGATAACATATGGAATGTTAAAAAGGAAGTCTTGTGGGGCCAACTATGATGCTGATAATGGGACTCTCTTGAAAGGGTCTATAGGGATGTATAAAGTTGCCCAAATGAATAGGTAATTGTAGACGTTGTTGTTGCATTATTGCATGTGGATGTTGTTATGCTATGTATGCACGAACCTAAAGGAAAAATACTGTCAAGTCAAGTCAAGTCAAGTTTATTTATATAGCACATTTCATACACAGAGGTCATTCAATGTGCTTTACATAAACAAAACCAAACAATAATAACAAATAAAAGCATAGAAGGGCAATATAGTCAAAGAATAGTTAAAAGGTAAAGATCATAATAAAAAGAAAGCATAAAACACAAGGTAAAATCATTTAAAAATAAAGAATAATTAGTAAGCAAAAACAAAGGCAAAAGTAGTAAAAAAAGTAATAAAAGACAAAGTAGAATAATTATCAAGGCAGATTCAGAATTTGTAACTCGGCACAGTTAGCAGAAAGCATCTGAGAACAGTTTGGTCTTAAGTCTAGATTTAAAACTGGCTACAGTTGGGGCCTTTTTAATGTCATCCGAAAATTGGTTCCACAGCTGAGCCGCATAGCAGCTAAAAGCTGCTTCACCATGTTTAGTTCTAACTCTAGGTTTTACTAGCAGGTTTTTCACCTGGGACCTGAGAGGACGAGAAGGTGTGTACTGCTGAAGCATGTCTGACAAGTATTTAGGTCCTTCTCCATTTACTGATTTCTAAACAAGCAATAGTGCTTTAAAGTGAAAGCGTGAACGTTTTTTTTTTTTTTTTTGGGTGTGCGTACCATAGCATTAATTCCTGCAGGCGCCCCTGCCCTTTGTCACTTTTCAATGTACTGGGTAGCCTTTTAGTGTCGTTTTTCAACAGTCCTAATGCTAAAGCGGTACCCAGTGCATCAAAAAGCAAATTAAATGTTATAGTATATTGCTGCATTCCAGAAAACAGATATTCCCCTATTCGAATCTCCCTATTTCATTCCAGAAAAAATGATAGAAATTACAATGGAACGCCTCTCAAATTGTAAGTTCCCACTTGTAAACTCGGGGCAAGTCAGTCTACCCTGACTTCAAAATCTGAACTGAAGGCCAACCTCCAAAGTCCAAGTTGTTTGGAATGTAGCATAATACCAGCAGTTCAGTGCACACAGTATCAATGGCATTATATATCACTGCTGGGTCATTCCACGTCAATTCAACCAGGGCCCACGCACTTAGGTCTCAAAAAATTCTGAAAAAATGACCAGGTGTACCTATGTTACCCAGGAGACACACTGTAAAGTTACTAAAACATATTGATGTCAATGGGGCATTTTGCCCATGTTCAGGGTGGAAAATAAAAAAGAAAGATTTGCATAAGACAAGTCAAATTGGTGTTTTCAAAAAGAAGGGATCATGGAGAATAAAGAAAAACATATTTTAAAAATCTTTGTATATTCCCACAAGGTGTTTGGGTGCTCTGAAATTGATGACCAAAATGATTTTTCAGACTTGTGAGGTCTGCTGTTCAGACCCTGAAGGGATTTATTTTCTGTTCATTGCTTTTTGTGAGAGTGTTTCTACTTATCTCAGTAAGGAAAATAAATCAAGAGCCTATGTTGAGTACAAATATGTCTTGTGAAGGCTTAAACAGAGCCCAGCCAAAAACTCCAATAAAATTTGTATCAACTTTGAGGGACAGCTATGACCATGCAGGATTATCCAGACCAAACGTGACGATTTTGCTACATACTATTCCTATTTATGTACCAGCATGCAAAATTTGAGCCTCCTACATGGTTTAGTTCTTGCACTGTGGGCTTGTGAACTTTGACAAAAAAAAGAAGCCGAACAAAATCGACACTCTCCTCCCCCAGTAAAACTGGCTGTATCTTGGAAAGTATTGATCTTACATAAGAGTAATTTTACAGTGTGTCTCCTGGGTAACATAGGTACACCTGGTAATTTTTTCAGAATTTTTTGAGACGTGCGTGGGCCCTGGTTGAACTGACGTGGAATGACCCTGCTATAATATCATTATCTACCATCAAAATGAATTTGAATCTGAAGCTTTTATATATACAAAAACTACATTGTGTTACTTTAATGTCCCTATGAATGTAATGCCAACTGCATTCTCCCCTCTGCTTTTCCAGAGTGTTCAGCATGAAAACACGTACAGGAATCCACAAGCCAAATACTGCTATGGAGAAAGCCCACCAGAGCTTCTGCCAATATGACAGATTTTGGCACTTCTCCATCTGTGGCTTTCAAATATCCAACAGAATAATGAAGGAGACTGGCCGAAAACGTAACACACCAGTCAAGACTCATGATACACTATGAAGCCTGGGCCTCTATTGCTAGTCAAATTGAAACTTGACTGAACATTGTATCACAGCTCACCCTCCCCCACCCATCCCTTTCCATCTGCAGTAGGCGGGTGGGCTGAGGAAGTAAAAAAAATCATGTCTGAAAGTGTACACTTCATAAGTGCATAGACTGCTTTCTTACTTCATCTGAGATGACCCTCGTGTTTCGTTAGTACCCACATAGCAGATGGCCTGTGGGAAGATCCAGGCTCATGTTTGGCCCTGATCTGCCAGGCTGGGTTCTGATCAGGGCCAAAACCTTCGCAGTCAGTGGCTGACTGGGTTGCATTGTTGTCATTTATGTTTTCTTACATCATTTCATGAGATGCTTTTTTTTTCTTTTGCGTGTTAAACTGATGAAACCATACTAAACAAATGAGTTTGTTATTGCCCTATGGGAGATTATTGCAAACTACACAAACAATGGCCATATGTAACAAATACAGTAGCTAGTAGAACATGTAGTCATTTTTTATTTAATAAAGAAACTGTGACTGATCCATTCATCCAAATTGACTATAGTGGTTTTATAACAAACATAAGTGGAATATTCCATAAATGCACTGTTAAGTGGCTTTGTTATTGGTGAAATGGACATTCCTTTCTGAAATAGGAGGTATTTTAAGGAGGTTGTTTGGTGGTAAACTTGGTTAAGTTAACTCACAGTAAGTGGTTAAGTGTCTAAAAGAAGAGGTTTTGCATCCCAGTAATCCATACAGATGTGTCTGCTAATGTGAATGCGTTTACTTAGAATGAATGAGCAAATTGTTTCTGATGAATTGTTTAGTTGTCCTGTCATGTGAGCATACACCCATGCTGTTATCTTTACTTGTGGGTTGAGGTCATTTGAAAGCTTTTCAGGGGAACCCCCAGTTGTCTCTCAACGTCATGAGTCCATGACAAGACAGCAGATGCATCAGACCAACTTTGTGAGGAAACAATTATTTATGGCAATCAAGTTCACATGGGAAGATCAGACCATCACCAGACAATAAATCATCCTGCAGACGCAGAGCATAAAATCTGTATTGAAATTACGTAAAAAATAATTATGCCCCCACCAAATTTTTCTTTGCTTTGACATTTTGATTAATGAGGAGTCATATGGGATTCATTAAACCACTGGATCCTGATCAAACTAGAACCTGCACCTGCTTCCTCTGAAAGCACTGTCTGAAGCTCAAGTCAAACTCATGACTGATGAATCTGCATCCTTAGCCTTATGTTGTTTCAATAACATAGGCTAAATTAAAAACTTTACAACAGCAATACTTTATTAGTTATGTATAAAGGTGCAGTTCACCACCAACATTTCAGTCACAGAACAATCATTTGTATTTGCCTGCCTTCCTATCCAAAGCCTACTCTAATAAATAAATAAAAACAATAGAAATACAGCAAATACATTTCATGACATCGTACAATAAAATAAATATTATATATAGTAAGTCCTAACACAGATACCTGATTAAGATGACTTCTGGAATTTTGTATTCCTAAAATGTTTTGTTAACATTTGTTAACAAGACAGTTTTCTCAACGAGCTTAAAAAGTTATCAAACTTTTCCAATATGCTTAGACACCACCTTCTCCTCTCATAATTAGATTCCGGCAGCTGGGGTTCACTTGTGTTTCTGGAGCATCCTCCTCCCAAAGCTGAGTTCAGATAATTGCAGCCTTGATTCACTCTAGCGGCCAAGTTGGTCAGCTCTTTATCTAGCTTGTTATCATGGATATCGTCTGATTGAACCTTCTTAATTAAATCAATGGCTTTGAGCATGTACTTCAGTCCACAGTCAGTTTGGTTCATCAGATTTCTTTTTGGTTGTGAAACATTGACCGGTTGAATGTCTGTAAACTGTATATTTGACCCATTCACTTTGAAAGCCTGTTTCTACAAAAGAGCAGAACACATAAGTTGACTTCAGTATTAAAAGACAGAAATACACAATGTAAACACATTGTAAAAGCAAAAGAACTTGTGGGATTATGCCTAAATAGACAAATTTGAACTTTTCTATTTGTCTGATACATTCTCATTTGTCCAACACTACTGATTTTAAGAATATCAGAATGGAAATAATGCAAATACAAAAATGCTTATGGCATGAACATTTGAAATACATTTTCTAAAAAATACTCACACTCACCAATTTATGAAACACTTCTTGTGTCTCTTTTGAAGTGGTGTTCACAAGATGGTAAAACCTGCATACACCTGCTACATTGTGATGGAGGAGCATCGACAAATAGAAGAATACTTTCACACGCCCTGGGATGAGAATCAAGACAAATAAAATTACTGAATTGTATTATGAATTCACAAAAATTCAACATTTGGGTACTATTTTTTTTTTTTCAAAGATAAGTTTTATGATCTACAAAAGAAGAGAAGAGCCATTACCTTTCATCAACATCCTTAAGAATTAAGAAAAGTAACAGGCCCACAGCGTTGTAAGAGGGACTGATCCTTCTGTGACTTCAGTGAAACCAAATGCTGCTATTGCAGTGACCTCCCCTTTATGGGCCCTCAGTCACGCTATCAATGATATCAACCGCATTGCTAAACTTGTACGTGTCACCTTTTGGCCACATCATTCCAGACCAATAGTTTTTTAAGATACGGATGGTCAAATTTTGATAGGCTTAAATGAAAACACTATGAAGCATTTTTTGAAGTATGGGCAACTTGTTTAGGTATCATCTTCAGGACATATTACAAAAAAAATGGCACGACCCATGTGAGAATATGTTTTAGGCAACAGCACATTACCAACTTCTGTATATTGACAATTGACAAAAGACAATATGCCTGCTGTTGGTCTTTGCATACCATGGTAGTAGTGTCATGATACCAAAATTATTGTTTCGAAGAATCTCGATTTCGATACTTTTTAAAATTTTTATTTGATTTGGGGGCCCCTACCCCCTTGACGTCATCAGTATAGGCTAATATTGAATATAGTGTGATCATTCACACCAGTGGCCATCCTAGATTCTGCTTAAACCTTCACACACAAACATACGGAAAGTGATGGCTTATGTCATGTTTCTATTTAATATATTTGGAATTCATAAAGCTTTATATTTGTAAATAATTTATAGTATTTTATTGATCTGCATAATTAGTAGCTAAAATATCAATGATGATTTGACATGGAACTATTACTCTCATTCCAGCGTAATAATCAAGGAACACCATGGGCAGCACAGCAGCACAATGATATGCAGCACCTCAAAATAGTCCCCGTAGGCTAAATTCCAGCAACAAGGTTGAGCTGCAGCAGACGAATTTGGTAGTGACTGGATTATTACACCTGAATGAGAGTTTCATGAAAATCACCACGTTTCATTTTCCTTGGGGTCACCCCGTGTTGGGGAAAGCAAAAAACCCGACAAAAATTGATCCAATCAAGCCGGAGATCTGCCCTGGCTGCACTGCTTCGAAATTAGCTATAAAGCTAACCTTTAGCAAAAACACAAAGTTTATCATGTTTCGCCACACTATTTGAGGTAAACGAGCACGGTTTGCTTTCCCCAACATAGTGAGACCCTAAGGAAAACAATGTTGAAGTTAAAAATGGACAGATTTTTCCTTTAACAAAATATTAGTTAATATAAATCTGATGATATCCACATGCCCAAACTCCCAACCTGTTCTAGCGCCACCAGCTGACCAAACAGGAAGTGTGCCATTGACAACATCTTAGGTTGGAAACTTTAAAAAATATTGGATATTATTATTATGATGATATTCATATGCCTAATTAATGTGTGTGGTATAGCGATATATAGAAATAGCAATAGAAGGATTTCCCCCCATCTATTTTGGATATTGATATCAGATTCATTCAGTTTAGGTGCATGTCAACTTGCCTGACTACACACACACGCACACTTACAGAATCCAGACATCCCAACCTGCAAAAAGTCATTTCAGGGAGGTATCCCTAACCTTTATCCTACTTAGATACTGAAATACAGATGATTGTGTTTCTTCAATAATGTCTAGTCAGTAAACCAAATAAGGGAGGCCTATAGGAATTGGGATAATAAAATATAGATTTTGGAAGTTTGGTCTTTTCATGTAGCCTTGGCAACTAGCCATCTATAGGCCTAAATAATATACACGAAATGACACTTGTTAAACTCACCTCAACATGTCTTTTGCAATCATTTAACCCGCCATGGGCAATGCAGTGTTACAAACAGTGCAGCGTGCAAGACTATTTTTTACTCTTATGAGACAAGGTGCAGTCTGATGTGAAATGGGTCTTAAATGTTCCTTTTTGGGGGGCACTGGCTCTTGTTCCTAGATACACTGAAATTATTCATTTAGTTCGGGATAAAAGAGATAAAATCCCACCTACACTGAAAACTGATTGGTCAAGATGTGTCTTAGATGCGTTGCAAGCACATACGCACCACCCCTCTCTCTATCCCTCTCCATCATCTGTGCGCTACACTCAGATGTACACGCCATTTGAAGTTTCGGTCTTGCGTGTTCTAGATTCCGGGAGATTTTATCTAATTTGCGGGCGGCAGGGAGGCGCTATCAATATGCGGGAGACTCCCGGAACTTCTGGGAGACTTGGAATGTCTGAGAATCTGACACACAAAAAGCCATTGAACATTAACATAACCAGTCAGTCTGAGTGCATTGTTGGTTTCCGAAATTGGACAGATCACGGAGCTGCCTGCGGTTAGGCCTATATTTAAATGCTTACTGTTTTATCATCACAACATACCTTAAAAAACAAGGGAGTAAATGGAACACTGTTTTCATAGTCTCTTTAATTCAACTTCATTTTTTGAAGTCTCATGTTTACAAACATTTTATGTACTCCTCTATTGCTACAAAATAAGTGTATCCTTTGATAAACAAGGTCTAAAGGGGGAAAAGTTTGTGCAAATGTAAAAGACTGCATAATACTAATAAAGACAAAACATAATACATACACATTAGTGTTGAGTGTTGACCTTAACAAAGAAGGATGTGGTTATTCTATACCAATACTTATGCCCGTGTTAGGGCCAGCAACATAGCCGTATAAAAGTAAATCCCCTTGAAATAAGTTGAATCTATATCTCAAAAACAAACAGATTTATGAATGGTTTCTCTTCTCTCAAGTGTATCGGGAGACAAAAATACAGCTGCTGCATGCTAAGGTCAAGCAAACCAACAATCAGATGTCCAGTCCATTTTGGCACAATTTTCCTCAGCATGGGAAGCACTGAACACTTCTGGACAGAGATACTAACTGCATGGGGCTTTTGAGAAACACCTGACAGCCCAAAAGCATCACAGTGCTGAGAGCAACATTAAGTGCTTCAGAGTATTAGTCCTCTCAAGCGGTGTGATGCTTTTGCACTCATTCAGACTGAAATGCATGTTTTGCTAAACATGGTCATACAGGAATTTGCATTAGTTTTCACATGTAGTGACACCAGAGGGTATGTTCCACTTGCTGAAAACGTTTTGAAGTTGTAGCAATAAAGATGACTTCTCTTTCTGAGCTTTAGTGCTGGTGTGGTCGAAAACATACACAAAATAATGTTTGATGTGAAGGCCACATGTAATCTAAGCACACAATATAACAAATTGTACATCATGTGATGTGTAGTGGTGTGACTACTGTCAACTGCATGACTGCCTAAGAGACCTCCTAGCCTAAAATATTGCAACTAGCTATAATACAAGGTGATCACTCTGGAAGAGGGGCATGATGAGGACTACTGGTACTCATGGTCACACAAGTCGATAACTCTCTTACAGTTTTGTAGACTTTGTGTTTGATTTAAAACTTAAAACATCTCCATAGCAGTGTCTGGATTTTCACAACAGAGCTTTTTCCTCACCAATTTTCCAAACAAATATTTTTTAGAGGAAAACAAGGTTCTCAATATCGTTATGTGCTTCCAGCAAGAAATGCTTAGTGCTCACAAAAAATGACCAAAAAAAGAAAAAAGTAAACATTGATATGACATAACTACAGTATGTAAGTGACTGCTGAGACAAACAAGAAATATCTGATAGCAACCTAAATTCACATCACATTTTCACACCTTCTGAATCGCCGACAGTCAGCATCAGTTTTCCTGGAGACACAGACATCCTTATCAACCCCTATCTAAGAAGCACATCTGGTGGTCACTGCAACAGGTCTGTGGTTAATACTGCTTGTGCTGCAGAGTTAGTCTAGGCACGAAAGGTTCACACACACACAGACACACACACACACACCTCTGCCATTGCATCAAAAGAGCAGCGTAAGACTTGAGATTACAGCATGTCAGCAGGCTGGATCCTTCCTCTGCTTTAGGAGCATGTCTGTTACTGTGACAATGTCCTCCTCTGGGACCTGAGAAAATAGGATTTGAAAAGACACACACACAGACACAGAGGTTAGAAAATGGAGTCGGAAGAGTGAATACCCTCTTAAAAAAGTTTTTAACACGTCTTTATGTCCAGATAGGGACAACACAGTTTGTGTCGTTTCTAACACATTGCTGTTGTTATACTGTGTACATTCTTAAAACGAATGCGTTGAAAATAACACAATTTGTGTGTTTGTTTTTTTAACACATTTGTTTTAAGAGAGTAGAGATGGGAGGATAAATGTTGCCCTTTTTCAACAAGACACAGAGGGTGTCTCACCAGAGGAGTATCTGTGGTGTGTGTAGTGTGTAGTGTGTGTGTGGATAGAGTGGGTGAATGTGGGTGATATGTGAGAGTTGACACAGTTGACACAAAAATGCTCATGTTGTACATCACCATATTTAACAGTGGAGGGTCGAAACACTCGCACGCACATGTGCACACACACACACACGCACAACAACAAATAGTGGACATAACTTATTCATCCTTCAGAGTGTATACAGCATAAGAGGTCACAATTCAGACTGGGAAAATACTGTATACGCAAGTACTTTTGTGAACCTGAAAATGGTGATGACTTTTAGGGGCATTGAATACTTGAGCACTAAATACAAGGGGCAATTTCTAAGTCACTGTAAGCTTCCATGAACAGATAGGATAAAGGTGGAGATACAAAATGAGTCCTCAGTGATTCATACTTAAATGGACATTCCAGAAGTAGGAGGAAGACAATAACAACTGCTGAATTATTCACATTGCCATTTCAAAATGGATAATATGACTGGACCAAGATAATAATTTATTTTTAAAAAAATGTTGTTCCCCAAACAAGCAGTGATTTAGCCTAGTTATCTATTTGGAAGTGGGAGTGTTGCCATTTGACACATTTGTCAGCCAATAAACAGTGTCAAGTGACACCTCATAACCAATCACACGTCAGCCTCTGACAGACCAACACAGGTGTCCCGTTCATTGCATTTTAGAGGTAAATGTTGAATGTAACACAACAGTGGATTTTCTGACGACGAACGCCTCTGTGCTGCCTACGACTATGAGGAATTTCAGTTACGAAACGGAGAACTATTTACAAAACATGACACAATAAGAGGGCGGTTAGCATGACTTCCTATTTGAGGGCCCACTTGCTTTCCAGGAATGTGATCTCACTGTATTGACAACAACACCTGTCTGGTCTGATATGAAACACACTTTTTTTAAATCACAGAATGAAGTTGTGAAAGGGCTATAACTGTGGTCACACACCTGACTGAATCACAGAAACCTGAGGGTGTTTTATTTCAAGGCAACACAAGATCCTTTAATACTGGCAGGTGATAGGGACTTTCCTGAAAGGACAATCAATTCATACGTTGAATAGAGCAGCATCATACATTCGACAACGATCTGTATTCATCACCGGCTATCATTTTTGAAACGTATCGATTCTGACAATCACGCACTACCAGACAAGGATGTGGTACCTGTGTCCATCAAAGCCTATCTGATAATGTATTAAACCTATTGACTCTGACTGGCCATAGTCTGTACAGTACATTTAAGTAGATAGTGGAGTCAACTGATTGCAAATCAGAGCTAAAAGTGGGTTATAAAAATAGTGTGGTCTGCCGCCATTTTAAGTGGCATTTGCAGGGAGCAACCACCACCACCCCACTCTTACAACCATCACACTGGATATCAACTGATATCTCACCCTGCCAGAATTACATTCCATTTCATTTAAATAAAAATGAAAGTGTATGACACAACACATAACCATTCAAATAGTTGGTTCTTTCATTATCGTCAATGCACTTCAGATAAATCCCGTGAATAACGATTACTGGCTTCAAAACCCCAAAGATGGTTATGGTTATGGGATTTGGCAGATGCTTTTGTCCAAAGCGACATGCAGATAAAAACCATACAATTTTAATATTAACAGTGAACAATTTCAAATGTTGGTAACACTACATTAAGGAAAATAGCAATAATAAACATCAGTCAATTCAATTAATAGCCCAATTAATATAAACAAATACCTTTAATATACACACCATTACATATAAAAAACGCTTAATTAACTAAGTACATGTTGACCTAAGATGTAGCCTAAAATGGGGGACCTAAGATGTAACCTAAAAGGGGATATGAGATGAAGCCATACTGTATTTAGTTAATAGATTTTATCCTCTATAACAGTGTTACTCATTGCACGGCTCGCAAGCCACATGCGGTTCGTCAAGCTATAATTGGTGGCTCGCTTGGTAGCTTTGGCGAGATTTCGATTTATATGTAGAAATGCACATTTGCAAAGGTGACTTAGTATGTTGTCGTAAAAGTGGCTCTCCTTTTGATTTTGCACTGCCAATGTGGCTCTTGTGAAAAAAAGATAACATATAACCTTGGTCTACACTTGTTTCAGTGATAGTACCAGTATGAGTAAATTGGGAAGAAAACACAGCCCACAGCTCCCTCTGTGGGTGAAACCTTTAAACCACATTTGGCTGCCACCTTCCAATTAGTGGCCTTTCAACACGAGACAAGGTGTCCTGTGGAGCAACACCTTGCTTTACACACACACACCACCACCCCCCCCCACACACACACACACACACACACACACACACACACTGTTCTTGTGTGTGTGTTTTCCTCACCAGTGCGTGGTCGAAGCTGAAGGTGCTTATGTAGTAGGCAGAGATGTCACTGTCAGCCAGAGGCTGGGAGATCTGGGCCACAATCCCACACTCATCTGACAGCCAAGGGAGGAATAGCATCAGACATACAGGGAAGAGAACAATTCATTTTATTACTGGATCATTGTTTTTTAATCACGTTTTTTTCCTGCAGTAAAGCCATGTGGGTCTGCTAATATCTACAGTATGTCATACTGTATACTGTTATTTTAATACACTTCACATGAATAAATTAAATGTTTTAGGGGGGGTTTATCCCTGACCCACAGTGGGAACTGGGTGATACTACCAAACTAATGGCACATCAGATGCGCCATTACTGACAAAGCATCTCAAGCTGAATTATTATAAAGTTTAAGGTATGCTGAACTACTACAGGAGGTCCTATTCCACCTTTACAGGGCCTTGCAAGCATTCAACAACCCTGAGAGTCATCCCCATATCCCTATTGTCAAGTCTCCCCCTGAGTACTGCTCATCAGGGAAGTCTGAATACTTTTGCAAGGCACTGACTGGTTGTTCATCGGAACTGCAAGTTGGCGTGTCCAGACCATGTCCAGGTCGTGTGTGCAGTGTGAGCAGCTGTTATCCCTGACTCAGCACACCAAAGATCAGCCGAGCATGCCAGCCTAAACTCACAACAGGGTCAGCCAGCAGACACCCTCCCGCACCCCACCCCACCCCGCCTACCTCCACCACCTCGCCATCATATTTGGGTGGCAGACGACAGAGGGTTTGCTGTGCTATGATCTAGGTGTGCTGTGAGAGAAGTTGTATGTGACCGTATATGAGCGTACAAAATCTGTCTGTGTAAAGCACACTAAATGATGATTATGTATGATAATGTGCTATAAAAAATAAATTTGACTTTGACAAGACTGATTTTATTGACAACTCTGGGTCTGAATTCTGTGGTCTGACCTCAAGTGGAGACCTCCAGTAACACGGATAGTGCCCTTGCAATAATGAAGCAAGGTTAAGTTCACAACACAGCAGGTTGTGTACATGTACGAGCGCCAATGCTTTTGTCAAAAAACAAGTATATGCCACGCCTTAGTGTGTGCTGCAAGGCAACACAACAAGGATTTTCTGTGTCACATTTGATTAGGCCGTTAATAATTAACCCACTGCCACAGTTCAGAAATGATTCTTTCATCACCATAGCTAATCTGTCACTTCCATATTAAAGAAAGCATTCAGCAGAGAGGGAGTGAATGATGAAGAAAAATAGATTTGTCAGACAGATAGAGGAACAAAAGTATTGTAAGACTGCAGGTATTTTGGCGCTAGTTTCCTGTACATGGATTAACCTTGGAAGTAAAAGAGAACTTCAGTGGATACTAACATTGGGAAATTAGATTTAGTCTAGTACTAGGCTTAATCCATGTAGGTGAAACTGGCCATTGTTATAGTTTTTTGGGCAAGGATATATTTATAGGAGGTTTTGAGCACCAACACTGTTGGGCTTGGATCACGGGGACTCACCGAAGCCTAAGGGCTGGCCTCCAATTCGCACCATCCTCCACAGCTCTCCTGAAGAGCTTGTGAACAGGAGATCAGCCGGGAACCTGAAAAACCCACACAACCCAGAACCACATTTATTGATTTATTTGGCTGACACATTTGTCCATAGATTTTTTACATATATTAACTATTACAAGGACCAGTCTCCCTGGAGCAACTAGGGTAAAGTGCCTTGCTCAAGGGCACAATGGTGGAAGCCAGGAATCAAACTCACAACCTTTCCTGGCTACTGTATGCTAGCCCAGCTCCTTAACCACTACACTACCACATGAGAACCCATCACCAACACAAATCACACACACTCTAGGCCAAATAACATTGTGGGTGTGGTGGAGGAGCAGCGGTAGCATCGCTACCGTCGGCTCGGGTTTAAATCCCATTCCCACCACTGAGAATCCTTGGATACTTGGATTCTTTTTGACACTTAAAGTAGTGCAGTTGTAACCTGCCTTGTGTTGAACCTGCGCGGTTCAGCCCTGCATACGCCCTAGACTCGAACCCGCGAATAGCAGCACCTCGGATTGGGAGTTGAGTATGCTGACAACCGAGCTTTCATGCCAGCACTGCTCTTGAGGCATCAGCGGGTGAGGTTTACTAATGTTCCACACACATAGCTATGCTAGCTGGCATCCGTTACACTCACCCCCCTAAACCTCACTCCCGATCCGGTCACAGCACCAATGTTCCACACACACAGCTATGCTAGCTGGCATCCGTTACACAGTTACGATTTGTATGGGTGAATTGGGTAACCATTGAGTGCTCCCACTGTACTCACCGTCTTTGTGCCTCTGTGTCCATGACCAAGGAGATGTACCCGTCTATCAGGGAGAATGAGAAGAATTTGACACACTGGATGTCTTCACTTGGGTGAGGTTCTTCTTTCAGGCTGAACAAATAGATAGAGAAATGGACCTGAGCAGGATACGACAATAGTTCTGCGCTGCTAAATACAATATAAGGACAGAATTATTGGGACACTCAATTCAAGGGTTACATTCAGACTCATTGCCACAGGTGTATAAAATCAAGCATTTAGTCGTGCAGTCTGCATCGATAGCTCAGGTAATTCTAGCTGGGTGCACAAAACAAGGTCCATATAGACATGGTTGGGTGAGTTTGATATGTACGAATTTGACTGGCCTGCACAAAGTCTTGACCCCATCAACCCCATCAAACTGCTTTGGGAGGAATTAACAGATTGCCAGACAGACGTTCTCATCCAATAATAGTGCCTGACCTCACAAATACTCAAAAAAGAGCACACACTCCAACATCTTGTTAGCCTGGGTTTTCCCATGCTGCCTTACGCGCACGATTTTATTATCGCTTCTAGGCAGCCTGGATTCCATGGACCCGATTTTCACCTCGGTGAAGGAACCAATCACAGAACAGAGGGGGGACAGCAAGACGATGACGACACACCGAAGCGGTTATGAGCTACGTACAGACACATTTGTAGCGCCCAATAAACGGCTCTGGGCATTCGTAAACCATGTCTCAAATACGAGAAAATAAATGTGTAGTTCCCAGACCCCATCTCAATGAGATGGCGTCAATGAGGTCTGGCGTTAGCCAGGCTAACATCTTGTGGAAATCCTTCCCAGAAGAGTGGCAGCTGTTATAGCTCTCCTATGCCTATAGATTTATAAAGGGGTGTCATAAACCTTCCTGCTGGTGTAATGGCCAGGTGTTCCAATACTTTGACCAGTGCAGTCGTCCAATGTAACAGAGTATATCCATTTTGGGGAAAAAAATTGATAGATTAACAGAATCACATTTCTTTCTTCTTGCCACCTTTCTATGGTGGCTCCAATAAAAATATGCCATCATCATTAGCAGTTGAGAGAAGATGAACGGTGATGACATGAGGAGTTGACGACAGTGTACTACGGCGAGCTCCCGGTACCTGTTGGAGTAGAAGAGCACATCGATGAGTGTGGTAGCGATGGCCGGCAGTGTGTCTGGGTCGAGACTCATCACACAGAACTGGTTCTCAGGGATCAGCACGGGATGCACAGTGGCCTTCACCACTGTGGTCAACAACATAAAGGAGCGGGAGGGGAGGGGGGTGAGGAAGAGGAAGACGATGAAGAGGAGAAGAGGGTAAGTTCCAAATCTATGATGAAAGTTACATTGATTTCCTCACAATTTATGCAACAGTTTCTTCTGAGTTCTTTAGAAGATTCCTTTTAAGAGGTGAACATGGGTAAAGCTTCTAAGTACAGCACAGAGCACATGTTTACATTCCACACAGCTCAATGTGCAATATCACATTACAGTGCTAAAAATAATGTGTGTGTGTGTGTGTGTGTGTGCATGCATGCGTGTGCGTGTATACTGACCGTCTTTTCCATTCTTCTGCAGCCCATTCTGTGTGTCCTGTTGGTGGATAGGAACGGACTCTCCCCCCACCTCTCTGTAAATGTTAAACTCCTCCTGAAGAGTGTGGATCACTACTGACAGGTCCTTCTCTCGCACCTAAGAAGAACAACACACACATTTATTTTTTTAGAAACTACATTAGGGCCGCATCCCTGTATTAGTTGTCTCATCAAGTTGGCAAGATCCAAACAGATTGTCTGCCGCCATAGAAAAATGCCTCACAAGGCAGATAACACAGCCCATGGCACAACAGAAAATCAATACCAAACAAACTCTGGCAGGGCTTCGGGGATAAAGAAAAAAAGACATACAGGTATTCACTTTGCCTCGTAGCATGGGTTTTCAACTTGACCTGGTCAACCTGAGTCTGGTCAATGAATAGAAGAATAGAAGCAGTACAACCAGGACCTATTGACTGGATGCAGATGTTAATTGGTAACGTGGATATTTCTCAATTGCTAACCCCATCCTTTCCCTGCGGCGTATACCTACCTTGCATGATCATACATGCTAATGCTTTATATCAGGGGCTTTCAGCTGATTATGACCCAGGGATCGGACTTCTGATTACTAAGTAACCTAGGGACCACTGTAATGGAATGCAGTGACAAATATACTACATGACTGAATGCATGGCCAGGGTCCACATGCAATGCCTTCGTGGACCACTGGTCGAATATCCCTGCTGTACATCATCCACCAAAACAGGCCCTCGCCATGATTAAGTCTTAAGTGTATATTACCTACTGCATGTATTGTCTATACTATACCTATCTCTGTTAGAGTGAACCTAATATATCAACTCACTTGGCCAAATAAATTTGTTTCGGATTCAGAACTGATCTCAAATCCATCCCTAGCCTGCATCATACATGTTAACACTGTATATGATCAAGATCTGTGTAAATACGTAAACCTCCCTACTGACGTCTAGAGACGTGCTAGCTGCAGGCGTGCTAGCAACAGGCAGCTAGCACCCATGGGTTTCAGCCTCCTTGCCAGCACGCCTGCCTCTTAACCAGGGATTAAAGTGAAAAAAAATCGTTTGACTGAACTTTTTTCAGGCCATAAGTCATACGTTGTTCATATCTACCTATAGAGATAGCACCCCTTTTGCGGTCGCGACCTATTGGTTTTTAATGTACAAAAAGATGCAAACAGCAAAGTAAAGGGAGTATTCGCCTTATTCACACAGCGGCCATTGTTTAAACCAAAACGAGGCTACAGGGTACACTTAAGTTACTATATAATTAATGCCACCTACAGGTGAATGCATAGAACATAACAATCCTATGGTTTGTGTACCCTGTAGCCTCGTTTTAGCCGCCAATGGCCGCCATGAGTGTTCTTGATTGAGATTGAGTTTTCCAATATTTCAATACCATCCCTGACCATTGCTGATTAGCCACTGCTGTTCTTTTCTACTGCAGCAATATTGTAGAAAGGCTTTAACTTACACTCTTATTTAATTACTTCAGGAAAAAGTGTTTAAAGGGGAGAATTTTTTTCTTGTTAATATGCAATTCAACACCAAGTAAAATCTGTAAAATCAAGTTGGCAAGACTTCACATTTCCTCATCAAAGTAACAAATCAGAACATTCTAGATATTGTTCATATTTCCATTTGTTGCCTCATCTGCATTTAATGAAAACATGGTAATTTTGAGTTTTACAGACAACTCAGTTTTCCAATGAGCAGCAATACTGTGTGTGCTCATGCAGGAGGTCTGCGCATCTGATAACGACAATCTGGAGAGGGCGCTTTTGTCTTCAGCAACAGATTGTATAAGGTTGACAAGAGGTGCGATATGGTGAGGGACAGGTCGTGGTGCGCTATGAAAGAACATGCGTAGCCTACTTTCTGAGCGCAAAAACGGTCAGCCATACATGTAGATAAACGTAGCCTACCTCTGTCGTGGTGGCTAGTTGCACCAGGTAGGGAAGATGTCCTGAAGTGCACGAACGTTAACCTTATGGCGGTCTTCTGATTGTTGGCGTGCTAAAACGTTTTCCTATTGCATCCATAAACAATTTTCTTGCAGCAAACCGCGCAAAAGCAAACCCCTGGCACTTTAATTTCTTTACACCATGGCTTGTTAGTTCTCCCCCGTTTCCAACAGCCGCCCATCTCCTTTTGACACCTGTGCCTTCCTTTAGCAACAACGCATCCATGACAGCTAGTGGCCTTGCCAAATAGACGCACACAAATCATGACGCTAATATGAGAGGTTCTGGTAGGCCTACTGGTTATGGTTTTGTGCTATAAATTAATAATAGCTAAGTTTTAAGTTGACTATTTTAATTGCATGGTTATTTTTTGTCAACATACACTCACAACTTATTGTCGTTAAAAGTGAGGCCTAAGCCAGGGATTCCCAAACTGTGGTACGCGTACCCCCGGTGGTACACGAGCTGCCACTAGGGGGTACGTGAGATGAAAAGGGCAATGGCGGAAAGGAGTTAAAAATGATTAATTAATTAATAATCTAATTAATTCATAAATAATACATAATTTCGAATCGGGTTATAATGATGTGGAAACGTGAAATTAAAGGAAATCATTTGTAAACTATAATAGGCTGTTTTCACAGTTTTGTTGAAGTATAGGCTAGGTAAGGCTGCGTAAACATGGAAAACTGGCTAAAAACAGGGACACTGTCCAAAAGGCCTAATTAAAGCAGTCGAAGAAGAGAAGCGAGAGAAACAGGGCAGGACACAGGTAACGATGGGATGGTATGGGGGGCAGACTACTGAAGGTGGAGATGGAGCACAGGGGATAAAAGAAAGAACGAGACAGAAAAGACTGTGCGAAGAAAACGAAAGTATGATGAGGCATATAGCCCTCGGCTTCACGTGGATTGGGAGACAGACTGCCCAAAGCCACAGTGCATGGTCTGCAGTGAGATGCTATCTAACCATTCTAATGTGGTTCTCCACACTGTTTTTTTTTTTTAGCGTGAGAGCTCATAGACCAGTTGCACATTTTGATTTTGTTATCATGTAGGGCGGCTAATTAAACACGATGCCTGGAATGCGTCAATAGAATGTGTTACTTTTTTATGTGTTGGATGGTGGGGGTACAGCGAGCCAAGTCAGGATGTAGAAGGTGGTCCACGGGGAAAAAAGTTTGGGAACCGCTGGCCTAAGCAAAATAGGCTACAAGGCTGTCTGTGCGTCACAAACACGACTGACCACCTTACTCAACAGTTCGCGATGATGACAATATTATTATTATAGTGGATGGAATCCACTATCTTGAAATCTCCTGGCTTCTTCTTCTTCTTCTTATAACCTTTTCTTTTTACCTTTTCAAGAATGAATGCGACTCTAACCGCTTAACGTACAGACATGTTGAAATAACCGTTGTGTAGGTCTGGAGTTGGACAAGAGAGTTATTTTTCAGATTTTCTTAAAAGTTTGTACTTTTTGAGAAATAGGGGATTAAAAATATTAAAAAGCTCATTTTTCCCCCATAGACTTGAATGGCTGTGATGTCATAATGGCCTAAAGAGCCAGCTGCGCTTGTTAAGCTCCCAGAGTAGTCCCTGGGCTAATCAGAACACTGGCACAGGTGTCACCTGTGAATCAAACTGTCTCAGCCTCTAATGCATACAATCTGGTGCTCCCTAAAACTACACATCCTGTTTAAAGCGATGGTTCGGAGTAATTTCACCCTAGGGTCCTTTGCACCATGACCCCGAGCCAAACACCCTCCCAGAACCTTTGGTCGAACCCTGCTCGAGTAGCGCTGTCAGAAACTAATGACGTTCTGCAGTCGTAATGGAACCAACTTTTATCTCGTAAATTACCTCACTAATAATGCCCTGAATGGTACGAAACTTCTACAGTAGTACAACTATGACCTTTAGTCCAATAACGAGGCATTAGAAAGTTTGTAAGTGCACCAGGAGTTTTAAGGAGTTTATTTAAATAACACTTGCCTCTGCATCTGCTACTATACCGCTGTGTCGACGTTTCTTCCATGATTTGGGAAAAGCCTGTAAAAGTCCTGGCAGGAAGCGATTAGATCAACGTTTTTTGGTATATCCAGTTTTTAATATTTTTTTTCTGAAGTGTTTACAACTTAGTGTTAACTAATAATTGTTGCAAACTGGACTACGAACAAAATATTAGTGCATTCCTGGATCTACATCCTTATGCATGCTTCCTGACAGGACTTTTACGGGCTTTTCCCAAATCACAGAAGAAACGTCGAACTCCTTAAAACTCCTGGTGCACTTACAAACGTTCTAATGCCTCGTTATTGGACTAACGGTCATAGTTGTACAACTGTAGAAGTTTCATACCATTCAGGGCATTATTAGTGGGGGTAATTCTGAGATAAAAAGTTGGTTCCATTACGACTGCAGAACGTCATTAGTTTCTGACAGCGCTACTCGACCAGGGTTTGACCAAGGGAAAAAAAAGGTTCTGGGAGGGTGTTTGGCTCGGGGTCATGGTGCAAAGGACCCTAGGGTGAAATTACTCCGAACCATCGCTTTAAGTGCTTTCCGTGTGTCAAAATAAAAGTCACAGCCATACCTCATGCTTTGCGCATTATATCTCCAGAACGGCTTGACGCATATGCTTCAAATTTGGTACAAGTGTTTGTATGGACTCAAGGATGAAGTGAGTTGATGTTGGAGGTCAAAGGTCAAGTCCATGAATACTCTGAGCGCGATATCTCAAGAATGCCTTGACATACATGCCTGAAATTTGGTATGAGTGTTTGTATGGACTCAAAGATGAAGTGAATTGATGTTGGAGGTCAGAGGTCAAATGTCAAGGTCAAAAACACCTTGAGTGTTATATCTCAAGAACGCCTTGACACATAAGGTCTTTTGGTACCAGGATTTGTATGAACTCAAAGATTAAGTAATTCTACGTTTTTTTTCAAGGAATCTCCCCACCAATATTAAGCCAGCAGCTTTCCATCCACTATTGTAATTCCTCTGGCATTACATTTCTAGTTATTTTATGTTAACACGCTCAGTCAAAACCTTCCGTCGCAAATTGTGAAAAACATTGTTGTACATGTCATAACAGACGGGATAATAAATTGCATGGGCTACGGTTTATATTGCGTCTTTACACATAATGTTAGTTGCATTGATTAAAAACTGTAACAATAATAGTACATTGGGTGGCATAGCAGGCTATCTGTTCAAGTCATAGGTGACACCCAAAATGAATGACCTCCCCTGACAAGAGTTCGCGATAGTAAGAAATTGTCTACATTGATGCAAAAGAAGAACAAAGCCTAAACTTGTTCTCGAGTCGCACATAGAGCTCACAATATCAAATCCAAAAAAAAAGCAAGCGGATTGGGCAACCTCATCAGCTGTCTCGATTGTGTCACTATACTAATCCAACTTTTAGACCGTCCTCCAGACGTGTTTTTTTTTTTTTAAACGCCCCAGGCCAGTGAGACAAGCGTGTAGCTAGGCTACAACATAAACAAAGCGAAACTCATGGCTGACGTATCTTCTTGAGCGGTCACTGATTGAGACACTCTCAAAACTTTAATCCTTGCTCTTAACCCTAGATGCTGCAAGTTCATAGGTTCAAGCCTGTGTAGAAGCAGGGCTGAAACTCAATGCAGGCTACATCTGCGGTCCCTTACCAGGATGAAGTCCGTCTGATATGTGGACAGCATGAAGACGGAGACGTTCTGCTCGGCCAATGGGGCAATGACCGACTTGGCAATCTTGGTGACGCCCACCGCCTGTGAGCTGCTGGAAGCGTTGCCATTTGAGACAACATTGAGGGTCAACCAGGTGGAGCCTTCCACCTGCAGGTGTTCTGATGGCTGCAGTTCTGCAGCGGCAGAGAACACACACACACACACACACACACTGATTTAGAGTAAAAACAAACACACACACATCCTTACCCCTGGTCAGACTAGTGACAGGAAACAGAGACAAAGTGACCAGCTGCAATTTGTTTTTAATGAGAGTTGGCTTTTCACAGTGACAAGAGACAAGTCGTCGTTAAATTGACAGAGCCAAAGTAGACGAGAGGTCTATTTTTTGCCAATCCTGAGTGATGCGATGCCAATCCGAAGGCAGCTTGATGTGCATTGCTTGAAACTAAACTTGAAAAAATAAATCAAAGATCTCAGCCTTGTTTACGAGCTAGCAACACCCATTAATGACAAGTTGTCTCCCTTCTGTGTTACGTTAGCGACAGTACTTACTCTTCACACACGCATGTATTTACACACTGCGATTAAAAATATTAACAACAGCACTTAATTACAAGACCACACACACACCCTAGCAGGTATTTTAAGGCTAAAGGTCACCTTGAGTTTAAAAGGATCAGTTAACAAGGCATAGCAACACCCCTCTCCACCCCCTCTGCTGGACAATCCCACACAGGCCTCTCTGAGATCCCAGGGGGGGATCGACATACAGGTGGGCCTGCCGACCTCTGGCAGCTACCTGGGAAACAGGTGTGTGCCACCCGATAGGACACCGGGGAGCATTCCCCTGCTCAACAGGGTAAGCTGGGACACTGAAGCGGAAATGGTGAGAAATGGTGTGCGTGTGTGTGTGTGTGTGTAGGCCAAAGATCAGAACATGCAGCAAATAATTTGCATTTGGCCCATTTGACACATTCTCCTGTCATTTTCTACAAGATCAGGTCTAACTAGAATTGGCACACTGAGTCAATGTGTAGTGAATGATTGTGTTTTTAGGACATGTAAATTGCAAAATGGCCTCCAATAAACACATTCATGGACAAGACAGTTTTATCTGGAGTCAATGTCCAGTGTTGAGGGGTAAGTAGCAACAAAGAGGACACTTCCATTTGTACCCTGACAGTGTCAATATTGCTGCTGTCCAGGGGATTAGATGTGATGCTATGCCTCTATCTGCGTCATTGGAATTTATGGGGATAAAGTCAAGGAAAACTGAGCAGGATGTCACATGGTCCTTTGCTGTGGCGGTTGGGGGATCTTTTGACTCATCTCCCTACTGGGTTTTAGTTGGTTAGATGTGTTCAATCTCTCTATGGGTCTAGCTTTGCATTGCCATGACCTCGGCATTCTATTGAAGATATGTGCAACTTGCTGTTCCAATCACATTCAAGTTGGATGAAACACTCATTACCCATCTGAATGCAAAAGATCAGTTCCAGGCCACAATGAATGCTGTGAATGAGAACCTAGGATAGATGAATAATGATAAATATCTGTAGCTTATCAACTTTTTCTAGAGAGATAGGAGATGTTTAATGGAGATAAAATACTCTGTGTGCAATGGGGAGCTTTGAATTCTACAAGGAAGCAATTATCACAAAAAGTAACAAAAAAGGAGCAACAAAAAGAGACAAAAAATGTATTATTTTACCTTTGAAGCCCTCCTCGTCAAGGACAACGGTGTAGTTCTCTGGAGTTTCGGTGAGACTCAGAAATTTACATCTAAGGGGAAAAAACAGAGAAGAGGTGGTTAAAAGCAGATTGGAGAAAGAGGTGCAGAAGGGAAAAAAGAGGGAGGAAGGGAGAGAGAAAGACATGCAGAGAGAGGGCGAGAGAGAAAAAGAGAGGAGAGGAGAGAGAGAGAGAGAGAGAGAGAGAGAGAGCAACAGTCTGGGCAAAGACTGAACAACAAAAACACTGACAGATTGCTTTTTAGGAGCGCATGGCGGTGAGAGACCAGACTACGCGACGGGAGGGACTCAGGAGGCAGCAGTGCTTCAGAAGCCCCGCTGCTACAGAACGCAACCCACTGGAAACAAGTCCAGCCCGGTCTGGTCTGAGCAGGGGGGGGAAAGCACCACTTCAAACACTTCACGTAAATGACCGCCAAAAGGCCTAGTCCAAAGCGCGCTGGGCTATTGATGCAGATTCTTTTCATCAGTACAGCCCCAGCCTTTTTGGAGAGGACATTTGGGGGGCGGGGGGGCTGGTTGCATCATTTCAGGCCTTGACCCAAATACTTCACAAGCAGGAACAGGAAGCCTTGGCACCCTGGTACACTTGATTCAATGTATCCATTGTCACAGGGCCACACCGCTTCCCCGACTGTGGGAAACGATCGAGTGCACCGACGTGAAAAGAACAGCCTAGTCTGCAATTCTGCCTGGCCTGCCTACACCCTGACAGCTTGCTTTGGTGCATGTGCAAATAGGCCTACTCACTCTCGGTGAAACAGAGGCAACAGACACTAACTTCAACATGCACCCCCACAACAACTTAACACCAAATCTCTGCCTGCTACAGCAGCTGACCTTTTCAAGGGTCTATACGTAAACTGATCCATATAGGGAATGTCCATCTACCAGATGCTTCTACCAGAAGTCTGTCTGTATGGCACAGCGGTTCTGTCCCATAACTAACCAAGATGTGCTTCATGCCTTCATGCCACCCCATCTATCTCTCTGGGATGAGCAGAGGCTTGCCCTGCTCTCTCTCTCTCTCTCCCTCTATCTGCGGATAACATCCTCCAGCCCAGCTGGATCCTGTTTTGGGAGCTACTCAGCAGAAAGTAGAGCTTGCGGCCAGGGCCTTGGCCATCAATCTGGAGTGGAGGGGAAAAAATAAGGAGCTCCATCCGCTCAGGGCCAGTTCAGCAACTCATTGTGTTCAGCCAACTCCCTCCGCACCAACTTCCTGTTAACCTTTCATCCTCCCTATACTAACCCCCCCCGGGTACCAGCAAGACTCTCTACACCCAGTATAGCTAGAATAAAACAAGACAAAACTCAAGGATTCTGCAGCTCCACAAGGGGCTAACTGTACTTGCTGCTACTTGCTGCAATGGCAGAGAAAGTTGTTGTGCAGAGATTAACGACTCCAGGTTCTGAGTGTAAAGTCTATACCATGTGTTTGATCCATCCATATGTACTGTACATACAGCCAACTGACATGACTGCACGTCACACACCTGGCTGCAGTCACACACCTGGCTGCAACCAAGATGTGCTTCATGCCTTCATGCCACCCCATCTATCTCTCTGGGATGAGCAGAGGCTTGCCTGCTCTCTCTCTCTCTCCCTCTATCTGCGGATAACATCCTCCAGCCCAGCTGGATCCTGTTTTGGGAGCTACTCAGCAGAAAGTAGAGCTTGCGGCCAGGGCCTTGGCCATCAATCTGGAGTGGAGGGGAAAAAATAAGGAGCTCCACCCGCTCAGGGCCAGTTCAGCAACTCATTGTGTTCAGCCAACTCCCTCCGCACCAACTTCCTGTTAACCTTTCATCCTCCCTATACTAACCCCCCCCGGGTACCAGCAAGACTCTCTACACCCAGTATAGCTAGAATAAAACAAGACAAAACTCAAGGATTCTGCAGCTCCACAAGGGCTAACTGTACTTGCTGCTACTTGCTGCAATGGCAGAGAAAGTTGTGCAGAGATTAACGACTCCAGGTTCTGAGTGTAAAAGTCTATACCATGTGTTTGATCCATCCATATGTACTGTACATACAGCCAACTGACATGACTGCACGTCACACACCTGGCTGCAGTCACACACCTGGCTGATACTGATTGCCAAGTTCAGATGGTCTCCACAAAACCCTGGAGCAGGGTTTTAAACATTTGAAACATGGCTGCATGCAGGTAAACAAGCCTTCGTCTTACTATATAGAACCTTTTTTTATAGTGTTTAGGGAAACAAAAAACACCCCTTGAGCCAAACAACACTCATTAAAGGTCGCTCATTAGAAGACAGGTGGGACAGACACAGCACAGGCTGGCAGTGGTGCATAAGAATGTAGTTATGGGCAAAGCACTCCTTTTTCCCCTCCCTGCCTTTAAAACAACCCTCCAGACAAAAACATCCTGTTTGCATGGTGGGTCTTCAACTATAACACTGACTAGATGTGCACTTGCCTGAAATGAATGCATGCTTGCTAACACATGCTGACCGTCATGGGGCACTGCAACATACGACAGGACAATATCCATGCCGTGTCAACTGCAAATTACTGACCAACCCAACAGTTCAATTTGATGCTATTTTCATCTATGAAAAGTACGTCTAAAAAACATCAAACATGGGGTGTTTTCCTTCAATGTGAAGTCTCTGTGGAAGATCTGGCTTATTGCACACACACAGGCTAGGCAAACTGCATTCTTTGAGGGTGACCGCGCATTGTATAGGCAGGCACGGGCAACTTGGGGTTGACAGAGATCAAACTTTTGACAACTGACACTCCATTTTACAATGGCTCTGTCAAACCCTCTGTGTGTTTAGGTTTAAACAGCTTTCTGAGGTGCAACAGGTGAGGACAAGTCCTAACTGACGGATATTAAGTTAGGCAACGCTTTTATTATTTAGGTGTCTCAACACGCAACTTTACCTGCAGGTTGCTGTTGACTGTCACTGAAAATGTCTAACTGGACCATAAATGTGATAGCCTAACTCTATTTTCAGAGAAATCGACCCTTCATTTAGTTGGTAAGTTCGTTAATGTTAATAAACCTCTCTGAACCCACACTTCACTTAAGTCACAGCCTGCATAGGCGCTGATCTCTTAAGTTTACTGATGGTAGCCTACAGTACTCATGGCCTTAACATCGCCAGGTTGACATGTTCTGAGAGTGCAAGCATCAATCACATTTTATTCTGGTTTCTGCTGCTACATCCAGATACACGCATATATCATTAAAATATTGCACAATGAAATATGGACCAAGTACCATCAAGAGAGATAGGATAGGCCTAACCGATTGAAGAGCTCATCTGGAGGGGCAAAACTGATAATTTATCTTCGAAAATCTAACTCTTATCTCTTGGGATAAATCCCTAACTTTCATACCAGGATTTGAAAGTGTGGTTGTGATGGTGGTAGCAGACGTGACAAATACAACAATAACAAAACGGTCGTTTCGTAAAGGGGTCAAGAAGTAACTTGGGCTACCTGACAGCATATCTCACTCCATTCACTGGTAGTCACGTTTCGTGGGCGTGCAAGCTGACGCTTCTTGAGTGAGCCTGGCATAGCATGCCAAACCGTTTTAACCAGCGTTTGGCCTTAGCCTATATTGTACTGATCCTGGTCCGCGAAGTAACACACTAGCAATAATCCCAATCGTTAATGAATGAAGTGTGAGCCTAACATATCAACACCATATTCTACATATCGGACCCGAAAGAAATAAGTTAATGGTCAGTAGTAGCAGATTTATGGGGCATGGTCTATACTGGTGCAACATGGCAAAGTAAAGCTATTCAAGCTGATCAGCTTACCTGCTCCTGTTTCTCAAGAAAATTAATTTTATTAGAGGGTGAGTGAAATGAACAAGTCCTGTTTTGCTAATACTAGTCACCCTCAATCGATGGTCGAGGATGTGCAAGTCCATCTCAGTTCTTCTGAAAACCGTTCTTGAAGGGACGACAAGCAGATGTGGTTGCCACACGATTCACAAAACACATCAATTCAAGTCGTGTGTTCTCTACGGTAGCATTCCTGAAGAAAATCGCCTCGCCTGTCCACTGCGCTCGCAAATGTAACACACTGGTGGCTTGCTTGCATCAGTTTAGGCTTGGAGGCGGGAGCAAGCGAGGAAATGTTCGATGTAATTTAACTCTTAGGCTACAGTATTCAAATAAATTGCAGCACGCCCCCAGTTCCTTAAAGGCACAGACTATACTGTCAGACGGAAATTACATTATTATTTGTGTCAGATAAGATTAACAATCACGCTTTAGGCTATGTTCTCCGCTCGAAACGTAGTTCTAGAGCAATATGATATTGACCCTAATGGTTTCTCTCTTTATGGTCCTGCGAGATCAGGTGTTGGTGTGCTCTATGAAGTGCTATAAATCAGGATCCTTTCTTTTTAAACATGTAAATGTCCAGTCTCTTTAAACATGTAAATGTCCAGTTATGTCTCTGTCTCTTTAAAGATGAGTGTTGTTTGTTAGCATCCCATGCCTATTTATACCTTAAAAGTCATTTCCGGTGGTGGGGTGTGGTGTGTGGTGTGTAGGAGCCTATCCTCAAGAAAAGCAGTCTTTATATTGACAAAGACCTAGTGAAACTTGAGGTGTGGTAGTCTACTGTACTTGTCCAGGCACAATGCTGCTCCATTGGGCATGGCTGAAGAGAACTGTTTAAAAACACCAGTGAGATAGGCTTACTAGATAAAAGCCAGCACAGCTGTCGCAGGCAAAAGCTACATTTGTTCACTAATGAATTTTGGATATATCATTATTGCTCTTTGGGCTAGTGATGGGGACGAGACCGTCTATGTCCGAGACAAGACCGAGTCTTTGAAGGGTCGAGACCAAGTCCGTTGGTTTTCAAATACAGTCGAGTCCGAGTCAAGACCGAGTCTTTGAGGAAGCAAGTCCAAGTCGAGACCGAGTCCTTTAGGAGTCGAGACCGAGTCGAGACCAAGACCATAAAAACATGTCAGTTTTCATATTCATGATTTAATATCATCCCAATTAATAATCAACAGTTAGGCCCAGGCTTGGAATTTCACCATTTTAGGGGCAAGGCCACTTCAGTTGGGCATATTTGGTGGGGGGCACAAAGGCCACATGTCAGGGCACCAAGGCCAAAGTTAACTATACAGTAGTAGGCTATAAAAATAATCAAAGTTGTATTTAGCCTATTCACAGCAGTAGACCTGCATCACTGTATGAAACATTACAAAAACATGAAACATGACATATTACATAGAACTGTAAATCATCTGATCATCTAATATTTAGATGTCTAGGCTATATTTAATATTTACATTTATTTTATATTTGGCCTGTTATGGAATCATGTATTGAACAATTTAAGCACAGCTCAGCTTTAAGAAACTCAAATAGCCTAGATGCATGCTTAGCATTTTTTTTATCATTCCTTTCACAAACTCTTACTCAGCTGTATATCCTCTGATTTTAATATTTACCTATATCTAGGCAATATTTGTAACATTTATTTTGTATTTGGCCTGTTATGATATCATGAAGAACGATTTAAACACATTTTGAAACCTAAAGACCAAAGTTGGAGACATGAATGTAGGCCTAGACCTTGCTGCAGATTACATTTTTAATTTAACCAGAATACTCTGGAACGGCTTACTGTACAGGGGACTGCTTTACAACTTTTGTGTTCAGTAAGGTCTGCTGTTTATTCTGATATATGGTTTGTCATGTGTTGAACGAAGGGTTCGTGAAGTATTCCACCTAGATGAATGGGTAGGGAGATGGGTGTAGCACCTTATGTAGACGTTATGATTAAATTTAATTATATTATTTACTTTCACCGAACCGTTCACCACAGCAATTAGTGGCTAACATAAAAGCTGAGAAAAAGCTCTTTCATGTGATGTGATACATGTGTCTGTGTGATGAGTAGCCTTTTAACTGAGAAGAATGGGTGAATTTTGACGCACTTTCTGTCTTGCCATGCGCTGTCATTTTCTCCACTGTGTAAGACTGAATTAGTTTGCGCTGTATGCTAAGATTATTTTGACAGGCTATAGGCTAAATAAAAATCGCTATTAAACAGATGCAAAGCAGAATATTGAAAGAAGGGGGCACCAAGGCCAACACAAGGGGCAAAGATTTTTTTTTTTATATGAAGATAAAAAAATGTGTTGGTCTCGAGGACTCGGTCTAAAATTAGAGTCCTCCTCCCACTGTGGTCCGAGACCGAGTCAAGACCGAAGTCTTTGAAGGAACAAGTCCGAATCGAGTCCGAGTCCTTTAAGAATTCGAGACCGAAGTCGAGACCAAGACCATAAAAACATGTCAGTTTTCATATTCATGATTTAATATCATCCCAATTAATAAATCAACAGTTAGGCCCAGGCTTGGAATTTCACCATTTTAGGGCAAGGCCACTTCAGTTGGGCATATTTGGTGGGGGCACAAAGGCCACATGTCAGGGCACCAAGGCCAAAGTTAACTATACAGTAGTAGGCTATAAAAATAATCAAAGTTGTATTTAGCCTATTCACAGCAGTAGACCTGCATCACTGTATGAAACATTACAAAAAACATGAAACATGACATATTACATAGAACTGTAAATCATCTGATCATCTAATATTTAGATGTCTAGGCTATATTTAATATTTACATTTATTTTATATTTGGCCTGTTATGGAATCATGTATTGAACAATTTAAGCACAGCTCAGCTTTAAGAAACTCAAATAGCCTAGATGCATGCTTATCATTTTTTTTATCATTCCTTTCACAAACTCTTACTCAGCTGTATATCCTCTGATTTTAATATTTACCTATATCTAGGCAATATTTGTAACATTTATTTTGTATTTGGCCTGTTATGATATCATGAAGAACGATTTAAACACATTTTGAAACCTAAAGACCAAAGTTGGAGACATGAATGTAGGCCTAGACCTTGCTGCAGATTACATTTTTAATTTAACCAGAATACTCTGGAACGGCTTACTGTACAGGGGACTGCTTTACAACTTTTGTGTTCAGTAAGGTCTGCTGTTTATTCTGATATATGGTTTGTCATGTGTTGAACGAAGGGTTCGTGAAGTATTCCACCTAGATGAATGGGTAGGGAGATGGGTGTAGCACCTTATGTAGACGTTATGATTAAATTTAATTATATTATTTACTTTCACCGAACCGTTCACCACAGCAATTAGTGGCTAACATAAAAGCTGAGAAAAAGCTCTTTCATGTGATGTGATACATGTGTCTGTGTGATGGTAGCCTTTTAACTGAGAAGAATGGGTGAATTTTGGCCTTTTTCTGTCTTGCCATGCGCTGTCATTTTCTCCACTGTGTAAGACTGAATTAGTTTGCGCTGTATGCTAAGATTATTTTGACAGGCTATAGGCTAAATAAAAATCGCTATTAAACAGATGCAAAGCAGAATATTGAAAGAAGGGGGCACCAAGGCCAACACAAGGGGCAAAGATTTTTTTTTTTATATGAAGATAAAAAAATGTGTTGGTCTCGAGGACTCGGTCTAAAATTAGAGTCCTCCTCCCACTGTGGTCCGAGACCGAGTCAAGACCGAGTCTTTGAAGGAACAAGTCCGAATCGAGTCCGAGAAAGCAGAAATCGGTCTCGAGACCCGACTACATCACTGCTTTGGGCAAAATAGAATGTGAATCATCATAATTTATTTGAAGATGGAAAAACCAGTATAAGTTTTCTACAAAAAACAAAAACAAAAACAAAACACCTGCTTAATTGCTACCAGAGCCATATAAAGGTAGAGTTGCGACAATGGGTGTTCAAAATTCGTTAAGGTCACGTGGTTCATGTAAACTTTAAAAAGTTCCCGGAAGTGATTGACAATGGATTAGAATGCATTAAATAAGCTACTGTTCAATGAGAGACAGCCACAATTTTGGACAGACAATCCATGCATTGATATACAATATTTATAACACAGTGTAATTATTGTGTAAACTGTGTTATCCTACCATTACAACAATATTAAATTAAATTCCAGACCGTAACCTGCTAAATATCGGAAGGTGACCTTTTTTTCTCCCTTTTACGTATGTGTCACTTAACTCATTGAGTGCCAAAATGCGTTGAGTGCCAAAAACGTAATATTACGTTTTTAGTTTTTTTTTTTTTAGAAAGAGCTCGAGATTTAGAGAACCTGCATGGTCATCCTGTCAGAAAATAGCAATTTGATCAGTGATCATGCATCATATCGCAAGCTTGGTTTGAAACTGGTTTCTGGGGATGGGGTTTACACGATCCTTCGCTGGGCTAGTGCCTGCTGTGTTAATATGACCGTGCTGATGCTAACAGCTCCCTCAAATCTATATAGGTTCTCATGCATATTAGGCTAGCTTTTGCCAATGAAAATGAATGCAACATTAAAAAAAAAACAGTTGGCTACTGCTCCTAACTGAAGAAACGTTTACGTTACTGTAAGGAAATTATTATTATCATTATAACCATTTGTGTAAGCAGAAATATTGTTATGCTGAGTTCTAAGAACAGAGAGTTCAAGTTAAATGTTGTTGTGCTGAGTTCTAAGAACAGAGAGTAGAAGTTAAGTGTGCACCCAGACAGACAGGAACTGCACCCTGTCTGTGTGTGTGTGGGTGAGATAAGAGTATGTCGCAATGAAGTGCATCTGTACAATAAAAGACACAGCTTTTGGGCTGCAGAGCGCCAAAAGCTCTAGCGCCACCAACAGGCCAAAGTTGGACATGTGTTCACGCATGTAACTTTTGACCCGTTGACCCGATTGTCAAAATTGTGGTATCATTGGAATCCTTGGACCAAGCCGAGTTCAACGCACCCTGTGACGTCAATTTCCGCCATGATGGATTTTCCGCCATTTTGGATTTTTTCAAAAACCTTTAAAAAGTTTCACGCCTCACATAGTTTGTCCGATTTTCACAAAGTACATATGATACACATATGTACATATGAGTACATATGATCTTCAGACCAAGCCGCACAAAAGTTATCGATTTTCGTCTTCGGAACTAAAACCGTTCTCCCATAACAGCCAATCGAAATTTGTGGCGAAGCCGCCAAACAGGAAGTGAGCTCATATCTCAGCAACCCTTTCATGTATCGTAACCAATCTTAGTAGATATACTACTTTCCCCATCCGGAGGACGCTCAAACAAATTGGTGACATTTGACCCCTAGGGGGCGCTGGAATTAGCAAAAATGCATTTTGGCCTGTAGCTGTTGATGTGGTTGGAATTAAAACTTACTGGTGTCTGGTAATACTGTCAGAGGTCCTTAGGCCAACACAGGCAAACTTTTGACATCAACATAATTGATTCAACCGCCATATTGGATTTAATCAAAAATACTAAAAAGTTTTTGCAAGTCTCAAATTACATCTGATTTTCACCAAAATTGGCACAGACCATCTTCAGACCATGCCTTATCAATGCTTAATTTTCTGGAATGATTGAGAAAAGCATTCACCAGTAACAGCCAATTGAAATGGGTGGCAAAGCCACTAAACAGGAAATTACCTTGTAACTCAGCCAATCTTGGGTTGTTTGACATGGAACTTGCTCTGACTTCTTAATGCTATATGTCTGTTGCAACAGCATTGAGTTGCATGGCAAATCTGGCCTGCTGAAATGACTGCTTGGCCCCCTCATTGCTGCTTGCAGCTATATTTTCACTTCTTATTCTTCACTTTCTCTACCTGTCTCTCTATTTCTCCCAATTTCAATAACTTTTAACTATTCTTACTTTTTTTTACTATTTACACTACTTTAGCATACCAACCACTACAATTACCCTAGCAACAGCCTAGCAACCACCTTAAGTACCCTAGCAACAACCTAGCAACCACTAGCAACCACCTTAAGTACCCTAGCAACAACCTAGCAACCACTTATTATAGCGTAGTAACCACTATAATTACCCTAGCAACAACCTAGCAGCCACTTTTATAGCATAGCAACCACTTTAATTACCCTAGCAACAGCCTAGCAACAACCTAGCAACCACTTTTATAGCTTAGCAACCACTATATTTACCTTAGCAACAGCCTAGCAACCACCTTAAGTACTCTAGCAACAACCTAGCAACCACCTAGCAACCACTTTTACAGCATAGCAAACCACTATAATTACCCAAGCAACCAACCCAGCAACAACTTTGCATGCACTGTATTTCCTTCAGGAAATGCTTTTCTAGTTACTGTTGCTATGCCTGACAAGCTTTAGCACCCTGCACGTCTATTACATAGGGGGAGAACCGGGACTTTTCAATGAAATGTAATTTACAAAGACATCGTCCCACACTGGAAGCTAATATTTTGTCACTAGCAACCTACATCTGTCCTCTGTCAAATACAGTTGGAATTTCATCTCTGAACAAAACCGTTCATGAGTTATTTAAGCAGAAGTCGAATGTGCGTTTTGTTTCATTCGACTCTCCTGGCCAGAATGAATGGAACAGGCATGGGGGACGAAAGAAACATACCATTTAAGCTATGTACTTCCCACAACTTCAATATTTGACAACATATCATGAATGGTACTTCAAATAGGTGTTATTTTTAATAGATTGCTGATGGGCTATACATCTTGGTGAACGTCTGTTAACAACTTCTTGCCGTTATCGAAGCCGTATCTCATGTTATGGAGATATCATGCAATATGCCATTTTTATAGTTAGAACAATATGTGTTCCCAATTATATCATTTTTCTATAGTGTAACATGCTATTTTACTGTGTCTTTACGTGGGTTAGGGCACCACACATCCAAATAAGTGCCCTTCATGACCCACAGGCCTTCAGTCTCCACAGGTTAACATGGCAAAACTCGAAAAGCTTGTCAGACCTCCCGTGCCTAGTGACGGGTTGCTAAGCCACGATTGGCCTGTGGCGGTTTTCGGGTGTGGCTTAGCGAAGGGTGAATTCTTCCTTACATTAGCAGGCTCTCCTCTTGGTACCAGAGTTTGTGGGCAAAGCCATACTAGGCTACGTGTTGTGGTTCTTGTATCTGTTGGGGTTAAATTCCCTGACAGTTACCAACAATGTTAACAACAAACTTCACTGCTGCAAACAAAGTTGGCTATATGCTTCGCCATAATAACGAACCAGCTAGCCTTGTGATAACAAAATCTTTACCTTTTGTTTAGTCCACTGAAAGTTATCCACATATCAAACGATTAAATACACAGTTATGGAGGAATAGTTTTGGGGAAGCAGTTGCACTATATCCCACTTTTGCTGCCTTTAAGCCACTTAAATCCATAGCCTAGATGAGCATTGTGCATACGTTACAACTTGACCTGATGGTGAAGCTAAATGCCCGAGAAATGTCACGTCATAAAAGTTGTAAAAACTTAATGACAGCTTGTTCGTGGTGGTGTAGTGCTGCCTAATTGAAATGGGATAGGCAAGGGTTATCTTATATTCAGCTATTACGTGTGGCACATTTATTGGGCTTTTAGCCTCTTTTAATTTATTTGATGAGGAACTGATAAAGACTGAGCAGCAGAAAAGTCATAGTCGATACATAAATCGTTTATCGTATTATAATTAGGCTATTGATAGCCTACTATTACTTTACTACTATTACTGTTATTATTATTATTATTATTCGGATGAGGCAAAGGAATGTAAATCTGAGTCTGAAATGTTGGCTACAAACATACTGCTGTAACTGCACTGCTGCTATTATTAATTGTTAACTTCCGGGAACTATTTGAGGCTTCCATTGTTGGAAAAAAATGGAACATTAGCGTCAATGGAGTTGTCACAACTCTACCTTTATATGGCTCTGGTTGCTACATTCTGCAGACTATTCTTGAGAACTGCTAAAAAAGATGATTCTACTTTCAACAAAAAGATAATTTATTGACAAATCCAATCACATAATCTATAAATTATCACCCAGTCCTATATATCATGCTCCAGTCTAACTGATCGCTACCCAGCAGCTTGACAGTAGGATCCTATGGATATAATCCTTGTCAAGGCAGAATATTCTGTCTTTAGGCTCCTTAATGCTTTATTGTAGTGGAGAGAACTTCATTGGAATCATGATCCTGGACTCCATACTTCGGATCAAAGGCACTGTAAGACAGGCATAAAGTGTCACAGGAGTCAGTTTTACACACACATAAAATACCAAATACCCTCATTTTAAATATATCAAAATAAACTACAAAATACACTGTATTTTTGTATTTTGTGAAATTGAAATAAAATACTAAAAAAAATATCACACATCAGAAATTCCAGTTCAAAAGTTCTACCGAATACAGGACAACAAATGGAAGTAGGACAGGTGAGAAAGTGACTGGGATTGAGAGTGTGGGAGTGTGGGGGTGTGAGAGGGTGAGTGTGTGTGTGTGTGTGTGTCAAGGCCATGCTCATTATATACCTTGAGGGGGACATGTCCCCAATATTGAAAAAGTGTACAAAATAACCCCCAATATCAAGACAAGATAACTTGTTAGGATACAGAGGCTACAGTAGTATCACTCACTGTTGTGCAAAATAATCACTGTTACAAACTGGAAAATGGTATGTGGTATTATGTGCTAAATGGTTAAATATCTGACAGAGAAACTGAGTGCAGAGGTAAGATGATCTCAGTTAAGTGAAGCAATTTGATTACAGAGAATTGCCAGGAAAACACTAACTTGACTTGCACAATAATCCTCTCTTGCACCATTGCTTATTGTACAGTAGTTGTAGTTGTAGAATACCATGAAATGATAAAATATATTGGAAAAAGTGATGTACAGACTGGTCATTATTCCTGAGAAATTATGCACTGCCTTCTCTCTCCCTCCTTCCTCTCCTGTAGCAGATAGATAGATAGAGATAGATAGATAGATACTTTATTGATCCTCAAGGGGAAAATCAAGGGTCTCAGTAGCATACAGACATAACACACAACATGCACTTACAGCAGAAATGGTAAACATAAGTATAAGTATAAACATATAACTAAACTCCACTGTACAATAAAGACAGTAGAAGATAAGACAGATAACATAACTAACAAAACTAAATACTAAATACACTATATAAGTTAAATTAAGAAAGTGTGTACAATGTGCTTGAGGGTGATCAAGCATAAGACGCTTGTAGTGACAGGGCCAGGACTGGTGAGGTGCTAAAGGGAGTGAGTGTCATGGTGAAGGTGCAAACAGTAGTCCAACCATAGTCCTTAGTTATGTGTGCCTGGCAAGGTGCTCAAGAGAGTGAGTGTCATGGTGAAGGTGCAAAAATTAGTCCAACATTAGTCCAACAGTGCAACAGTGCAAGAGTAAGGTCTAGAGACCAGCATTAATAATAATGACAAATAGGAGAGTAAAGTGTAATGTAGACAAGGTAAAATAAAAAAATATTTCAGTGCAAGAACAGGTTGAGGTAATAGGGTTATAGCCATTCATTCATTCAGTATTGTATCAGAAGTCTGACCGCAGCCATTGATCATGTGTGCTAATATAGCATGAAAAACAGTGTAGCAGTAAAACAGTAGTGAAAACATTAGGCTGTGTACAATAGTAAAACAGTAGTAAGCAGTAGTGGGCAGTCGGTACTCAAAAAACATGGACATGGAGAGGGTGGAGAGGCAGATAGACTTCTCTGTTTAGTCTATCTCTCCTCTTACATTTAGTGAGGCATTGAACAGTTCAATGGCCCTAGGAACAAATGACTTCCTCAGCCTTTCAGTTGTGCATGGCAGTGAGCGAAGTCTCCAGCTCTTTTGGTTTTTGATAGTGCTGTAGAGTGGATGACATTCATTGTCCAGAATGTTGATCAGTTTGTTTAGGGTCCTTTTGTCAGATATTGAAGTGATGCACTCCAGTTCAGCTCCCACTACAGAGCAAGCCTTCCTTACCAGCCTGTCAAGTCGCCCAGCATCCTTCTTCTTTGTGCTTCCTCCCCAGCATACCACTGCATAGAAGAGGGCGCTGGCCACAACAGACTGATAGAACATCCTGAAGAGCTTGCTGCACACATTGAAGGACCGCAGCCTCCTCAGGAAGTACAGCCTGCTCTGTCCTTTCTTGTAGAGTGCATCAGTGTTGGCTGACCAGTCCAGTTTATTGTCCAGGTGGAGACCCATATACTTGTAGGTGCTTACCACATCCACATTGACCCCATCAATGGAGACTGGTAGCAGAGCGGGCTTAGACCTGCGGAAATCCACCACCATCTCCTTGGTCTTTGAAGTGTTTAGTTGAAGGTGATTGAGTTTGCACCACTGCACAAAGTCCTCAACCAGGCTCCTGTACTCCTCCTCTTGCTCGTCCCTGATACACCCCACAATTGCAGTATCATCAGAAAACTTCTGCATGTGGCATGACTAGCATTTGATCAGTGCTCTTTTTAAGTTGAACTGGGGTAGTGTTACTACAAGCTACTTGCTACTACAAATTCCTAGTAACTAGAAAACATTCTATACAAGGTCATATCATTTTCTATTTTATGAGATCAAGTAAACAATATTCAAACCAAAACAATAGACTAAGTGATTTTTAACTAAGTCAGTGTTTGCTCCTTTACTCATCCCATGCCATCGTCTATCCCTGCCTAGTTGGCACCATCATGCCCCCCTCTCTCTTTAGGCTACTCTGATAGATAGATAGCATTACATGAATATTTGCTACTATGACCACAATATCTGGACTTATTTTCTATACCAATCCACAGATTTATGTTCATATGATTATAATTGTGGTTGTAATTTGTTCAACCCTCAATGGTATGAGATATAATGGCACACAAGAATGAGAAAAACAGTATTATTAGACATTATTGTTTAAAAGAAAACATATAAACAAATCACCCCATGATTTTGTACCTACAGTGTACAATAGAATGGCAGGAACTGATTTCACCCGCTATGCACATTTGGGGCTCTATCGCACACCCGACGCAAGGTGGCTCAAAGTGTGACACAAAGTGCGACGCAAAGCTTATTCTTATCCTACACCCAGGTGTATATATAAATCGGCATGGCTGATTACACCTTACATCATGCAAACAACAGTGCGTGAATTGTCGTTCAATCGAAAACATGCTTTAGATGTTTGCATAAGTCAGGTGGCACATTACAGTACAGTCCTCAGAAAGTGGCAGCATTCTTTGTGGCATATTGCATGTTGCATACAGTAACATTGCCATGCGTCATAGATGTCTCGTAGACATAGATGAGGAAACATTACAGGATATTAGAAAACGTGACGCTGAATTGCACTGTTGGCAGAAGAGCTGACTGATCTATAGCCTGGTAAGCAATGAATGAATGAAATGAATAGCTTCATTTATTTTTAATCCCGAACATTTCATTGATTATTAGGACACTTTAAGAAAAATAGTACCATGCATATATGATCCTGGAATCACAATATGATTGGCGGGGAGAAGTTCATTGGAGCCGGGTACGGTAGGGTCCAGGAGGTGCAGGGAGCCACGTGCTCCTGTTGAATGGAGGAGATCGAGTAGAGGGAGAAGGAGGTGGTGTTGCAGCAGGAGCAACGCGCTCAACTGCCTCCGCAAGCCTCCCCAGATTGTCGGCTATGCCCAAGAGAGGCCGCAGCAGCATCTCCATCCGGCTGAGGCAGGTGCTGAGGCGCCCGACCAGCTCCTTCCCTAGCATATCGAAGCCGGCCTGCTGGAGATCCAAAAAAGGGTGCTCCCCCTGGCTGATGCTGCCATGACGTGATCTGGGTCGGCGTGTTGCTCCCCTGGACCTCGATGTTGTTGGTTGCACTTCTCCCTCCACAACTGCACCCAGCTCCACTGGTTCCGGGCTGAGGAGGATCTTCAGCCAGCAGAGCTGCAGGACATTTTGGTTTATTTAAATATGTGGCTTTTTTTCAGGCATTAATGTGAAGAGATACAATAAAATGATTAAGCAAAACCATTTTCACAAGATGTCTGTATGTATAGTAAGCCTGTGTGTATAGTAAGCATTGACTGACCTTGATGTTGGAGGCCGACTTCTAACCCTCCAAATCCCTCAATGCTTTCTGCACTGAGGGTGGAGGCAGCGAGGTCCTCCACTGGCATCAGATCCTTAGTATTGGCCAGTCCCCCTCCCGTCTCCAAAAGCTGTTTTCGGTTCATGGCGAGCTTTTACTTTCCCTGTCTCCTGACATCATTGTACTGTTTAAGGCATCTATGTGCAGCTGTTCTGGTGATGCCAGAAGACCAGGACACACTCGCCGCAACCTCCTCCTACGCCTGCTTCACCTCAGGGAGTTTTGGTGGTGTTCTTGCGTCCCCGTAAATAGTGTGCTCGCAGGCCTTCACCTCACGCACGAGCATGTCGGTTTCTTCGTGGGTGAAGCGTTCTTGTCGTCAAGGTAACTGCGCCGATATAATAGCAATTCGCCATTGTTCAAGCACACCTGGCTTTTAAAGGGAATGGGATATGACGGTCTGATTGGTTTATTGTATGTCACGTCCAAAACACACCTCCCCCCCAATGTTGGCTACGGCATTGGTGTATTTGTGTGCGTGTGTGTGGGTGTGTGTGGCCTGCATAGGAGTACCTTTAGCTTAATGCCTTTAAGCACAACCAAACTTTTGAAAAGTCTGCCATTTAGACATTGTCGAGGAAACCTGTTCAATCCAGCAAAGGTGAGTAAATGCTCTACTGGAGCAGAGAATGGGAAGATTGTTAAATCTCTTAAAATGTGCTTGATTGAGGGATCCCCTTAGTCAGGAAGACACTTTGCATATTTTTCTGTCACATAACTCATGGTAAGTCACACTACACGTTTCAATCAGATGCTGGTGGGCACACACAGTAGGCCTTTGTTCGCCTGCTCACATTGGAAGACCGCCGACAAAAAGTTCTGAAATACCATACATCCAATCAGATTGGACTGGATCGGATCTGAAACATTGATTTTTACGTGCGTAGTGAGCCTGACAAATCAGACAGACCAGATTCAAAATGTTCTTGGATGTGTCTAATTCTGGGCTATAAAATCAGTTCAAAATCAATCAATCAGTCTCTGCTTGGCATAAGTCATATGCATTTGGTATTAACCATATTTGAATTAATTTTGTCCAATATTTGACATTTGAGGTTTTAGGGATGAAACAAGGGAAGGTTGCATATTTCAGTAATTTTCAAAAGAGTAACAGGGTCATTCTTTGAAGCAGGTGCCATTTGTGTCCACAATATTTGATGAGATGCATAAGGCACAAACTAAAGACAAAGTGTGTTTCTAAAGACTAAAGCTACTAAGTCAAGGGTTCTTGTTAATATGATGTAGGCAAGTTGCAAGAAAATACTATTCTTAAAAGAGTATCACACTATTTAACCATTTTTCACAAATGCATGGCCATTTCCACATGTCTGGGTTGACCGACATGACATTTACATCTTAAATATCACCACGTAAATGTTATATTCTTATCAAACTTTTGCTATTTTCAGATTTTTTATTTTTTTGCATCCCTTGGTTTGACGTACATTACCGTAACTTGTTTTGTCTGTAAATAGCATGCGTACTGTTACTTGAAATGAAATCACAAAGACATTTTTTTAATAATGTCTGTCTGTAGAGCACCCAAGAAACTAAGCAGAATTCTGACATTCTTTTACATTGTTTATTTGTTTTTTTTATTATTATTACTATGAGGGGGCCTGTCAAGCTTAATCCAACCTCCTCATCACGCAAATTAAACAGTTAACACTTTCATTGCTAAGCAAATTACATTTGTAATTGAAGGCATATCAATAATTTGACCAAGTGGATAAGAAGGGCCATTTTGTCATGAAATATACCACCCCATCACATTTATTATATTTCAATCCATTATATTTCAATGTGAAAAAATATGATTTTTTGGATGACTTTAATGCTATGGATAAATTGAAAAGAAAAATTTGAAAATGTGGAAAAGGCACCTGTTTCATAGAATGACCCAAAAGGGGGTTAGCTAGGGGCATCCGTGGCCTACTGGTTAGCGCTTCAGACTTCCGGTTCGAACCCCGACCAGTAGGTACGGCTGAAGTGCCCTTGAGCAAGGCACCTAACCCCTCACTGCTCCCCGAGCGCTGCTGTTGATGCAGGCAGCTCACTGTGCCAGAATTAGTGTGTGTTCACTGTGTGCTGAGTGTGTTTCACTAATTCACGGAATGGGATAGATGCAGAGACCAAAAAGAGTATATATACTTATACTTATATAGCTAGTAGGCTTTAATAATCTGGAATAGCTCAATGTATGGACATTTAATGGGTAGACTGAGTACAGTTGAGACACTTTTTGCCCACACAAAATCAAACAAAAAATAGATACTTGAAAGAAGTGATTTTCCACACAATATTCCACATGCCATTTCCTTAGCTTGTAGACTAAAATATTATAAATCAATAATACCCATAAGTAGTTTATATTTTCCACAATTAGCTCATAAACATAAGGTGCATTTTGTGTCTTGACACCTACCTGGTACAGTTGAGACACCCATCTTTAATGATGTATAGTTAACTAACCGTTATTTGGAAAGTTGAATAAATAAAAACATGGCATAGCAAAGTGTTTGTAGTTCAAATTCATTCATTTCATTTAAATTAGCGTTGGTTAAAAGGAATACATCATTAACAAAATGTGACACAGGAACAGATAGCGAACAGTAGCCTACAAATGGAATGTTCAAGTAGCCTAACACAATCCAATGTGTGTCTCAATTGTCCTCCGCTGACCACCTCAAACATTTCTCTAGATTTTGCAACGACCTTACATGGCACAATGCCATAAAATATGCCAGTTTTTAGGACACAGAATAATGTTTGTAATGATACCAGTTATGTTTAACAGTAACATAAGTGTAATGAGCTATTCATTGTCGAAGGTGCATGGTGAAGTGAAATTCTTACTTTGGAAAAAAAACACTTGCCGATATCCTTGGATGGGAGATACTTGTGTCGTTCAAATTGTCCATGATCAAAGAGGGCACTAATATGCATGTGCATAGCAAAAATCACAACTTGGGCTTGCTGTGCAAGCAAGATATTTAAGGTGTCTCAACTGTACACATGTCTCAACTGTACTCAGTCTACCCTACAAAGTATCATTGTTGTACCATAGATGATTTGATAAGAGTTCCTCAGGAACAAGACTGACAGAGTTCCTTGGGAGCAAGAATGAAGAAGCAGAGGTATATCAATGTAATTAATTAAGTATATTTATGTATGAAGGTAAAATGGCACAGCATTGAAACTTTAAATATTGAACTATTCCCATATAGCACGCAGTACAAACTTTCAATGCTCCAGCCATACTGAGGGCCAGATGTACTAACGCTTTTGCGCCCACGTGTAAAATCATTGCGAGGTATGTACAAACAGGCCGCAATGATGTAAAAGTGCAAACTGCCTGTCGCGGGAGCTGAAAGTGGCAGATTGCATTTTTCATGTTATGTATATGCATTCATGGGAGGATCCAGTGGAAAGTGGGAGTTTAGCGTAAAAAGATGGGAGGGGTAGAGTAAAGAGCGCCTAATTATGTATTCCGCGGTATGTACAAAGACTGCTCCTGAAAGCGCATCGCCTATTCTGCTAAAAACTTCCGCCTTGTAAAAGCAGGTGTTAATCCAAATTGCAGTTCAATGCATCAATAAGAGAACCTTTCAAAGACAACAGAATCGCTATTTAGAGCACCAGTTTTTGTGGTGAAAGTATTTACCAAAAGCAACCTTAACTTTCGTTGGCCTTTTGAATGTCTTACTTTCACTTTCACGTCATTCACTTAAACTTTCCTACTTGCTAGATTTGACCAATCTTCCATAGCCTACATGCACAAAGTTTGAGTAGAACTACTGATCTTTATTATCTCCCTGCTTGTTTACATCTTATCATGTATGGTATTATTTCATGATCGCTAAACATTTGATTCTTTTTAATGTTTCATCAGTTAACTTCATTCAACGGCGCTTGTATGTAGGCGCTGCCATTCAGTTGTGGACGTTCGTAAATTGCGTTTATGGGCGGAGAAAGGCAGAGAAAGGCGCAGTTTACACTAAGGATTGAACGATTAATACGACGGAAACTTGGGTCTGACAGCGTTCGCAATCTGCGGTGTGTCCATGACGCTGATAACGCTATGTTCGCAAATGTACGTACATCTGGCCCTGAGTACTTTTAAGGTTTTCCAAACCTGGCCCCCAAGAAAGTACATTTTTAGATTGTAAAAATCTAAGAGCAAAGAAATGAATGAAAAATGAAAACGTTGGAATGGATCTTGGAACAAAAATATTTTACAGGTCTTTGTTTTGGTTCACCAGAGGCTTTTATGAGACAAACAATTAGCTGAATTTTCAATCAAAAATTGTATTGGATAATAATCACAGACTATCTTTCAGGAGAATTTTACTTCATGTTCCTTCATTGGAAGCCTTACGCACCCAATGCAGCGTAAAAAAAATAAAAGTTGACACTGATTAATTTAGGCCACTATGTAAAAGTTTTGTTCTAAACCTTATGCACTGTACAGACACACTCACCTGTGTAATAAACTGTTGACTCCCAGCCCTCCTTCAGCCAGGCAGTATTCCTGGTTTCCTCTCTGGTCTGTAGGTCCTTATAAGCTGCAGGTAGAAAATCATTTCCCCCTCAGATGGCTTGTACATAATGTCATTGGTGCTAAAGACATCGGATATTGTTGGCCGACAGAACAAATATTCTTCATACTTGTCACACATAGGAAATTGGAAAAATAGATAGTTGACGCCAACTAAGTCATGGACAATCTGATAATATCACTAGCAACTCACCCCACAGATGATGGACCATGTACAAGTCTCCAATTTGAGTAAAGAAGCCACCAACAGCCTCATTGTTCTCCTGGCGACTCGTGATGGCCCGAGCCCTGTAATTTATCCAGAGTGTTAAGACCATCCCTGAGGCATTATGAGAATCACCTCAAATGACCAAAAGAGTTTGTCACGATGGTCCATGTTGCTGCACATATCACAGAAGCAGGCTAAATATTCAAGTATTTACCTACTTTTCACAGTATGATTATTTGATTTGAAATATGACATATACCGGTACTTCCTACATTGTACCTAAACAAATTAACCTGACTTTGGAACCACTGTTTAAAGTTGTTTACATTTCTAAAGAAATCTCAAAGCATGTCAGATCCACGATAATGACTGAATCTAGTCCAACACCTCTGGGAGGTTAAGAACATGTAGAGAGAAGATCCCAATCTGACTGGACCCAATTCCTCATCAGCACGGCGTTTGCCAAAAGCATCACTAAACAATCACCATGATTGCCATGGGGAGTGTTCCAAATGATAGTCTATGATTTAACTATGGTAGTTTCCCAGTGATGCATCATGGAAACACACTCTAGATCAGTGCCACAATATGCTGTTACCAGGGATATTCTTGTCACATTTATAGCACTTAAAAAATAAATGATGATGGTGTGTCATAAGTGTATGAGCTTACCAGTGATTTCCCCACTCAATCATTGTGCCGGGCTGTTTGTTGGCAGAGAGAGGGTATTACATTGCAAACGTTATATTACTGCAGAGATGAATGCAAGTTACAAATTGAAGTATAGTAAAGCTTTCATTTACATTCTTCAAACACATTTAATACATTTGAACAAGAAGACACACAATTAATAATTATGAAACAACATTTATGCAGATATAAAAGCAAGCCGGAGCTAATTAATTACCTTGAGGTTATAGGAACGAAGTTCATATATGTTCGGACCAGTTCGGGGTGTCGGGTAGTTCCAAAAACTGAATTCCAGAAGGAGTTGGTTTTTACGTGAGACTAACATTTTGCTTCTCTCCTTACGAAACTCCATATATTCCTATGCAAACACATGCAGAATGGGATGGAGGCAAATGCTTTTCACTCCATGTACACCTAATTATTATATACTGTATGTTGTAAAATATGACAAACTGGTGACACAATAGTTGAATGAATGCCCTAAGCAGAACCAGCATCCCCCCCAAAAAAAAAATATTTAAATGACCTTTTGCCAGCTCCATACAAATATAGCCTATGGCTAATCCACAAACTCTAGCATTTGTTTGTGCCAAATGTATAGCAATATTAAGTTGGTATAAACAACCTTGGAAATGGAAGCATGTAATGACATGATGCTTCTAGCAGATTATTTTCCTTTTGCAATTAAAAATGAATTATGAGCCTGGTAGTCACCTAGTTATCTGAGTGGAATGTGTTTCAAGTAAATGCTTAGTTTAAGGGAAGACTTCAAGACTCACAAATTCCATTACACAAAGGCAAAGACAACTCTTTATATTCTTGTCCATTTTCCAAATTACAGTGAGTGCAGCCTATGTTAAAGCTACTCCTATTTATTGGCTAAATGTTGGTGCCCCCTCTGTCCCTTGATGCCCTACGCAGTGTGTGAGGTGTGTGGTGGTAGCGTTGGCACTTATTATATAAAAATTGTGGTGGACAGTACTTGACTCTAACACCATATAAAAATATGATCATTATCAGTATATATCCTCTCCACGGAAGAATTAATTAACTGTCTACCTTATTGTGGTGCAACTTGTCCAAGCACTCAGTAAGAGCTGGGTACCCTCCTGAATATCTCCAAAGGTGCACTGCAAACAAACAGACAGCAGGTGGCAGCATTGTACCATCTTGTATCCTGACTGTGACCCTACACATCACTGAACAAACTTGCTTTCAAAGCAGGAAATGTCTGCAGCAGCAGCACACAGGCTGACCTGGCCGGTGTGTTATCGAATTGTTGTCATCTTATTTTTTTAAAACATTTAACATCTACATTTCATCTTACAATAAGATGCACTGACATGAACTATGTTAGTCTATTTTTTTTAGGGTGACACTTACCAGCCTGGTCTTGCTCGCCATACCAAGTGTTCCAGCTTCCAATCACCTCACAGGGGTAGCTCTCGTCATGATGGAGTTGGTTCTGAACCTCAGCCCTGCGTTCAAATGTCAAAGGTCACTGAATGTCTCAAGTCAGGGCATTTGATGCATGCCATTTGATAAGAGAGCTGACGACCAAAGGCAGTCAAGCACGGAACAACTCTGCTGCCAAATTGCATTAAACCACTGGTGGCATTAGGAAGAAAACTTGTTTTTAAATGGGACTGTGTGATGTATGTGTGTGTTCCTATACAACTGCCCTAAGATCTAATGACAGATGTGGAAGGGGGAAAAAAGATAAAGACTTACGATAGACTGTTGTAGGCATCTAGGCAATCTGGCTTTACGTTGTGAACTATAAGCAGAATAAAATGTTCTTTTAATCACATGCAGAACTGTGTATACATTTGAATGAAAATATTTAGGGGCAGTAGTAGCCTACACATTGCACAATATGTCCTTTAATTTGAAAATGCACACACACACACACACACACACACAAAAAGATTCTTACACTGAATTTTGTAGAGGCTGCTGGTCTCTTTCTTGGACAAGAGATTGGAGTGGGCATCTTTCCTGGAATCTACTTTGTGTACAAAAAATGACCGAAACCAGCCCACATCACTGCTCTCTGCATAACCTCTGAAGAGGAACATGAAGTCATGGTTAGTGCGCCAGGTCATGTTTAATAACAAATTCACTTACATAATACATAATTACATATAAATAAAAATTAATATGGAGAGTGAATGGTATATTTAATATGGAGAATGAATGGACAGAAAACATCTTTTATGGCGGAGGTGGACAGAAAATGGGTGAGCTGTCTTATGTTGAGGGCAGAGTTCGAAGGTCAAGCTTGAGGATTCTTAAACAGGAAACTGCACTTATTTAAATTCCACCGTACGTTATGCAACGATAACATGTTCAATAAAGAATAAATATCAGGTCCAACTGGGAATAGTGGCATATAAAAAGAAACTAAAGCAAACAGCTGGACAGAGGCTAATCTAAAACAGCAAGTGCTGCAACCGCGCATGTCTCCTTGCAGAGCGCCAAGGAGTGTTGACAATGACACTACGATTTATGTTAGAACAAGATATACCTTTGAAAGGGTCCCCAAAACAAACAACTTCTGTGCAATTGCCCTTGGAGGTGCAGGAAACACCGTGTCCTTGGCATCTTCCTCTCTCAAACTCGCGACGGATTTCCAGGCGAGGTGGTAGGTAAAACGTATGAATGTTTGTGTTGTTAATGTTTAGCCCATTTGTGTCTGTATCTCACGTGTGGTCGCGCGCAGGCGAGAGATGATCAAAGGTTGTCCGGGAGCGTGCCTGCGTGTGTGACGTGCGTGTTTTGCTACGCCATTGAACAGCTTGGAGCAAGGAGATTGTATCAAGACAATATCAAGTAGACACGCATCTGAACAAAGGCTTGATGATCAAACATCTGGCGTTTATCAACCTTTATTGTCAGGCAAAGAAGATGCAGTATCAGGCCACATTATGCATATTATTACAAAGGAAAGACAAATCTACTCAGACAAAGTTATAACCTCATTCATTAATCAGTAGCCTACTTAGGCCTATTGGCTGACTTTTGAGCATGTTAAAATCCATCATTACATTATGTTTATTGCATTACATTAAGACTTAGCCTACATAATGACTTTTATCATTTAACAAAGTAAGCTGATGTAATCCTCAGATGGAAGTCTTGTAAACATTCACTATGCCACCATGTTTGACCTGTAGACTGGGAAATGTTTCCTTCGTAGTACTGTACAATGCATCAAAATCTAGATTTACTGTGATGTCCTGTATAAAGACAAAGGAAAAAAATGAATGAGTTTTTTTCCCCTTTAGTCATTCAAACAACATGATGTATAACTGAGATTTTTTATTGTTTTGTTTTTAAACTTACACTAAAGTCCAAGTACTCCATTACTGAAGCTGGGTTAGATTGGATTGAGGTGAGAATTCCGAAGCAACCTGCAGACTGCATGGGATTCCTCGCCATCTTGAATCAGTCCAAGAACATAGCAGATACCACTTCAATCACAGAATAAATGAGAAAAACAAATGCAATACACCTTCAATAACACCTCAACCAATCAGTTGTTTTTTATTGTTTCTTTGTTTTGTTTTAAACTTTTCCATTATTCTGTAAGCATTAAGCTTGGTTACGGCAGGACTTATCCAAGTATTTGTTTTACCTTGAGAATTCTGATTGTCTTGTTTACTTTAAGGCCAATCGAAAATCGGATCGCACCCTCTGGGGGTATGCGGTTGTTACTGGAATTACAGAGAAGCAATAACAGTTGTGTTGTTGGTGCGAGACATGGAAAATAATATCCTTTTAAAAAGAAAAGGAGACCTGCCTCTCAAAGCACTAAAAGCACACTACATTATACACAACTGCATGGTATTTAGTGATCTCAAACCCACAACGAGACACAAACTATGTCATCATTGGTCACTCTGTAACTGGTTCTACAGCTAACAATGGTAGGCTACAGAAGGCAGGCAACATGCTCACCTCCATTGATGTAGATATCATCCATTTATGTATTCAGTGCCCCAAAACAAAACAAGAAAATAAGGAGTGTGTGTGTGTGTGTGTGTGTGTGTGTGTGTGTGTGTGTGTTTTCACATGGGTTATTTCCTTTCTAACATCCTAACGTGAAGCTGTGAAAATTCCTTCAGTGTCTCTCCTGCGGTCCTGTGGAGACTCCAGTGACTGTACCTGATGTCCAGCTCCTCCAGAGTGTTGTTCTCTCTCAGGGCCTCCCCGAGGGCTACAGCTCCGGCCTTCCCCAGGCCATTGTAGGACAGATCCAGCTTCCGCAGAAATATGTTTGCCTTGGGAATAGATGCAATACTGCACAATCAAGAAAATGGGTTGCAGAGCATCAACGGAAATGCACAGATCTTTGCCTGTGTTAATGCTATTGCAGTATCTTCACTTCAGTTAAGTGAAGTGAGAGGATTTGGATGAGAATACAGGTGTTTCAAGCAAATACATATTTCAAACAAATACATATTTCAAACACATTAACAGTAACTTAATCAGGTTTTATATGTAGGCTATAGACAGAAATGAGTTCATATTGCAATGCACAAATACTCAAAAGCAATAATGTCAGCCCATAGCATTGGGATTGATGCCTTTGATCCCCATTGGGGCGGTGTGGTCGTTACCCCGAGACCTTTGGCTACAGCTATGGCTCCTCTCCCTCGGATGCAGTTCCAGGCCAGACTTAAGGACTTCATGCCGGTATTCTCAGCTATTGCGTGCCCCAGGGCCTCCCCTGTTGTGGAGAAACGACAAGCAGTAAAACCCGGCCTTGCCTTTTTATAAACACCAGTGATTTGCCAGCGGATTGACTGTCCTCAACTGTCTCTAAAATATATTCTATTATATGCAATTTTGCAAGCATGGAAACTTACGAGCTATAATCTAAAAACACATTCCTCTATATTGAAGCTGTTCATCACAGAAAGAATGTTGCAAGTCACACAAATGAGTATCACATTGTGTGAACTGTGATTGAAAAAAAAACTGAAAAAAAGAAAAAAAAGAGGGGGTGAAAAAAGGGCTCGAACGGCAGTGTGATTTGGAGGGAGATGGAAGGCGTATGTGGGATGGGCTGTGAACGCATGAATCACACTGCTTGCTGATTAGCACAATGGAGTCGCGTGGAGACAGACGAAGCAATCCACTCCTTTTCACTTTTAATTATCCACATCATCTGAGCATTGTTAAGATCTGTCATTTATCCGCTCCAGCCAGAGTGGCTTGTGTCAAAGCGCCGTTGCGCAATGTTATTGATGGAGATTATTACAGTGCAGGACTTCTCCTGGAACTTAATGTCTGCTCTGATGCCACTCACAAACGCCTGCTGCCTGTGGCATAGTCACAAGTCCATTGTTTTCAATAATGTCAGTGGTGCTTTTTGAGAAACTTTCCAACACCCTGGTAAACAAGTTAATGAATACTGAGCATTTTTGAAGAGTGAATACTCTTTCGTAAAAAAAAAAAATCAATTTAGATTGTTGGTTTACTATTTACAAATCTGTCCAAAGAGAAAGACATATTGAGGGTAAAAATAATGACAACAAACCTTATGCCATAGACCCCAACATAACTTGTTGAACACAGTGACAATGCTTAGGGTTGTTTGGGTTTTTCACCACATCTGTTCAATTCATGCCTTCATAAGACATCCATTCACTTAGTATTTAGTAGTAATACTATAAATAAAATATTTAGATTAGCCATTTTGAATGTCTGGCTGGTCACATAATTGATTACAAAACATGGCATTTAATTATGCACCTAGAAACTACAAATTAACATACACATTTAGTAAACCAAGTAATCAAACTCAAACTCAAATCTGTTTTGAAGCAAAATATCACATTCATGAATCACTGAACATTTCTGAGAAAAAGTAGAAAACGTGTAATTGAGAATTGGGACGGAGTTTGACAGTTTGTCATGAGCTACTGGGTGTCACAAACAATAACATCAACCACAGGGAAGAAATGCACTGCGCTATCTGTTCAGAGACCTTATTATACACTGTGTAAGCGTAGTCACTTCAGATAAAGGTGGCGGCTTAACAAGGAACTGTGTCAAAGTCGAGATATGGAATGATATGTTTTTGTATGAAAAAAGGCTAAACAAATTAGATACACATACTTTTTCTACATGCTCTGAACATAATCATCTGTATCAAATACAGATAATAATGCATGCATCTTCACTATGACTGTTAACCAAAACAGCAGGAAGAACTGGGCTAGAACATTCTAGAGTCATTTGATTGATTATTGTTGTTGTAATCCTACCTGTTGCATCTCCCAGTTTGTTGTGACTGAGGTCCATTCTCTCCAGTCTTTGATTGGTGGTAATCGCCAGTGACAGGTGATTGGCAGCTTTGTCATTGAGATCATTGGCTGAGAGGCTGAGTGACACTAAGGTGGTATTTTCCAAAAGCATACTGGATAGAGCTTCAGCTCCCTTCTCTCCCAGTCTGTTCTCTGATAGGTCGATTTCTGATAGGGGGGAGAGGTGTAGAGAGGAAGTTTTTAAAATCAGATTCTGATTAGCTTTACTGACATGACTGTAGTCATACAGTATTGCCTAAACCTCAGATCAGACTTCTTTAGAATCTGGTGTCAATTTCTTGCATTTTTTGCCCTAAAATGTGTGAGGTGTCATCAAGATATTAAAATCACTTTAACATTGTGCACCCTGGACATTTAATCAGCCTCATTAAGATGCACAGTCTAAATCAGCTTAATTATGCAAAATCTAAACGAGTCATGTAGTTTTGTTCTTGTGGTTTCTGGAAAACAAACAAGCCTTCACCTAGGGAGACACTGAAATGTCAAAATAACTACAGCAAATTAGCAGGCAAAGAACACAGAGATGAGTGTTTTGTTTAGAGAGAGAGAGAGAGAGAGTGCAGAGATATGACACATCCTCTCTGGAGCTTCCCCGCCACCAGATCATCTCAGCATCTCTTGATGCGTACGACTACAAGCCATTTATTTTGTAGTTTTTTTTTCCCAAGGTTTTTTTTCCATGGAGAGGAGCGTGAGAGGTGGTGTCGGTCGGAGCAGGCGCAGTTGGCACCTCTGGGGCAGCATATGGGTGGGTGGCACAAGTGGCAGTGCAGCGCGGCGCAGGGAAGCACCTGTGATGTAACAGTTCTCCTTCAGCAGCTCAGCCATGGCAGACCCGCCCGTCGCCTCCATCCAATTATCCCGCAGGTTCAGCCTCATGATGCTGAGATTGGTTACCAAGGGAACTGCCAGAGCTTTGGTACCCTGTGGTTGAATTATGGTGGAATCAGGCATGCTTTTGCTTTCTTTTTTAGAAACACATTGATACATGAACTTGAGACGATGACATCCCTTGATTGGACCTGTTAAGCAAGGTGCATCATTTATTTGTTTCCTTAAATTGCCACCAAACACAAATTGTATATCACCATAGCAATCTCTCAGTAAGTTCACATAAAATGACAATACAGATCATTCTGGTTGTTCTATGTACAATAGTCTACATATCTAACCTTTAATATAGTGGTGTGATACAGTTTATGGCAAACACACCTGTGTTTGTGTAGGTGATGACAAGCAACTGCGTTCGCTTCTATCCTTACCTGGGGTCCGAGGCCATGGTGAGTCATGTTTAGCTCACTGTGGTGCATATTTCTAAGGAAGTAGGAGGCAGGGATGACCCCAAGTGATTTGCAGGCTTCCCTGTAGCGAGCCTCGCCAGTGGGGTCGTAAGGCTGCTCTGGCTCTGGAATGATACAAGCACAAGAGGATCTGAACTGAACTGAACTATACTCTTTTGATCCCGTGAGGGGAAATTTGGTCTCTGCATTTATCCCAATCCGTGAATTAGTGAAACACACTCAGCACACAGTGAACACACAGTGAGGTGAAGCACACACTAATCCCGGCGCAGTGAGCTGCCTGCATCAACAGCGGCGCTCGGGGAGCAGTGAGGGGTTAGGTGCCTTGCTCAAGGGCACTTCAGCCGTGCCTACTGGTCGGGGTTCGAACCAGCAACCCTCCGGTTACAGGTCCGAAGTGCTAACCAGTAGGCCACGGCTGCCCCCTACTTCAGCACTGAACTACATATTCTTAAGGCTCTCTCTCTCACTCTCACTCTCACTCTCACTCTCACTCACTCAGTCACTCACTCAATTCAATTTCAACAAGCTTCTCTCTCTCTCTCTGTCAGTGTGTGTGTGTGTGTGTGTACGTGTGTGTGGATCTAACCCAGCAATTCATCAACTCATGCCAGGAAAGCACAAAAATCCACCAGATGGTCATTACAGACCGAGAGTTAGTTACTGGGAGACTGGGACAGAAAGGGAGGGAGTGATAAATGAGAGAGAGAGGGAGGGAAGGAATGAGAGACAGGCATTAAAATGCATGTCTGAGCTCAACAGGGATCTATGTAAATGTGAGCGCCTGTGTAGGTGTTTCTACATCTCTTAGAAGAATAAAAAAAACAGGTGAAAAAGGACCGAGCAGGAGAGACACAGAGAAAGAGAGGAGTGTTTGTGTGTATGTGTGTGTGCGTGCAAGTGTGTGTGCGGGGGGGTTGAATGATGACTCACTTCAGCAAGCCATTTTCTCTCCCTAGAGTAGCAACTACCACCCCCCCTTCACACACACACACAATCTCACACACTCACACTCTCGCACCCGTTATCACAATGTGATTCACCCACGTTCTGGTCTTTAAATTGGACACGCTAAGTAACCTTTCAGATCCAGGTCTGTGTCGTAGTCCTCGTCCACAGTGCCTGACGTGACGTCACTCGTCTGCCTGCCACTCAATGTGCTCCTCCTCCCTTCACCCATCACCTCCTCCTCCTCCTCCTCCTCCTTTCGCCTCCCCCCAACTCCCCACCTGGCCGCCCCAGTGAGGAGCCATCGGACAGGGTTACAGTCTGGGGGAGAGGAAGGGGAAGAGGAAGATGAGACTCAGTCGTCACTATAGCAAACGCCCCTCCGGCCCCTTCAGGCACCACACAGCCAGGTGAACACAGTTACAGGTCCAGTCCCCAGATGAGAGAAACTCTTAAGAAAGTCCTGTCACATATTTGCTCTAGCTGATCACCAGCCAAAGCTGATTCTAATTAGCAACTAACTAACTATTCAGCCAGGTAGAGCAGCTAATTATTGAAAATAATCATTGAAAATAACTGTGTGTGTGTGTCCATAACACTGATTGACTGTGAAATCAAGCTCCCCTGGGCTGGGGGAAGCTTCTGCTCCCCCTTCCTAACTCTAGCAATGGTCATAATTAAAGTTAAAACCAGGTAAAACTAATACTGTATAATGCTATACTGTATACTACATAACTAATAAAATGATAGGACTTTCTGAAGCTGTATTTTTCACCTCTGCCCGTGTCTAATCCCATACACTTTTGGACCAATTCAGAGATGAATTCAATCATTAATCAATTAATTTGCTACTAATGGTTTTCTAGCTGTTTGTTCAGATTTTGGGCTAAAAAAACGCCAGTGATTCTTTTAAAGGCACACAAGTGACTCCAACCCGGTATACACTCCCAGCTAATCAACACAGTGTTTCAGGAGCATAGGAGAGAGGGGTGTAATTGGATTGGCTGCTGAGCAAAACCTCATCAACCTTTTGAGAAGTCTAAGACAGAGATCTACAACAGGTGGGTCATCAGACTTAGTGCAAAGGGCCACCATCCAAAACTCTTATATGAAAGCCATAGCCACCTGTTTTGAGCTGGCACACACCTGGTTGTCGACACTCCCTCTGCTGTAGGCCTTGCTGGGTCTGCTCGGTGGCCGGCTCCCAATCCCGCCCAGTTCCACTCCCTCATGCTCCGTCTCTGGACCGTCGTCTTCCAGCACCGAGGGCAGCAGAGACTCTCTTGTTACTTTCTTTCCCATGACCACACCTGGGACCTGTCACTGTTTCAAAAGTCTGTCTAGACAAAATACCTGTTTTAATTGTAAGCGGATAGTCTCAAAAGCTTTCTTGAGATAACACTACATTTACTGTGTTGAAAGTCTTGTGTAAATGCTGTTGACCGTACCCCTGTAAAATAAATCAAGGCAACTGTGTCTTGAGAATGCTTTCCGTAACTCCAACCCAACTTGATGCAGAGGAGGAGCATGGCAGAACTGTTTGACTGACATGTAACTGACTAATTGCAAAGCAGTGGGTGTCGCCATGTAGCGTCTGTCCTCCAATCAATCCACAAGAAGGCCAGAACAATAAGGATTGTAAGAATGTACTTTGTTGATGTGTTACCATGGTGCACGCAGGCTTCTCTCTGCAGTGTGTCTGCTTGAGTTATCAAGGAGGAGTTTAGATCTGCTTTTAGAGACGTATTCTTACGTTCTTATGGTGCTAAATAATTAAAAAATAAAACTGAATTTTATATGCACTGAACCATGGGCCACAAACTGAATCTGATTAGGTTTGATATCTTGCACTTATATTGTTTCCAGTCATTACAGCAAGTCACAATCTGGGAAATCTCAGAAATGAGTCCCTACCATCTGGACAAAAACACAAACAAACAAACACAGAACACAAACAATATTTGACATATAAATATTCTTTTATTATAAGTAAATGCAAAGTTTCTGGCAGAATGCATCAAAATGGTAAATGTTCAAGGTTCATAGGTTCCACGATAAAAGGATCTCAGCAGACGCTGTTTGAATTCAATTATTAGCAGCAGCATAATACAAACACCAACTCCCTCAAGCATGGACCATCCAATTACGGAGGGTGCACGCAGTCACGAGAGCAATACGGACACAGTGCCGGTTAATAGACATAGCATTTTTCAGAGGACACAGACTAGATCATGCATTCAGATTAGTGCTGTTGAATTCTCATACGTTTGCAAGAAACTGAAAAACAGCATACACATATATTTAACAAGCAAAAAAGGCAATGAAAGGAAATTATGTCCTAAATAATAATAATAATAATGTTTAAAATACATTCTTATAAAATCTCATACAGTTTGTTATCTTTTCATTTAATAGTTTTTGTATATTTCTTTTCTGTATGCTGCACATTGTACATCACAGAGTTTCCACGGTGTTAAATTCAATCCAGATAAACTAGCGTAAAAAAAATCAAATAAAATTACAAGAAGCAAACATTCAATCGTGACAACAACAAAATCTTTCACAAGCATGTCACTCTCTCACCAAAACAAGTAAACAAAAGTAAAGTAAATGAAATACAAAGTTCATCAAGAGTCATTTTAATACGCCACGAGCGGATAGACTCGACTCACATTTAAAATCTATTTAGTGCCATGCTGGAGGAGTTTATCTTATTCATATGTAAAACAAAGACAGAGTGAAAGAGAGAAATGGATAGCAGGCAAAGGGTTGGTTATGAGAACAGAGGAACAGCCTCCTAAAACTGGGTTCATCTTAGCAAGGGACTACATTATAATTGTGGAACTGACTTATCAAAGCCCTGCAAAGGCACTGCCTTCAAAAGATAGTCAGTGAAAAAGGTGGTTGCATTGCCTTTTGCCACTGATAAAAGGGAGAATGTGAAAAAAAAACATGAATATGTCTTCATGAGGTGCATATCAAATATACCACCTTTCTTTGAGATGAAAAAAGAGACAACCCATATTCAAATACACACAGACACAGATGTACACACACACACATTATTACCAAGTGGAACACTGTGTTTCAAATGTGACAATGATTTGGCCTTATTAAAGGGGGAATCTGACAGAGTGATGCAAAAACTGTGGGCCATAAACAAAGCAGTAATTAATGTTCTCTCTCTCCCTCACACACACACACACACACGCACACACAATGTGTATACCCAGGAATGATGCACAGACAGATGTTTCTGTGAATCCAATGAGCTTCCTTAGTTAAAATCATATGAAAATCATAGAATTTTATCAGATTACAAAGGATCAAGCAGGAAATATCGCTATAGCTACCATAAGGCAAGAGTCCTCGATACATTCTGGACTGAACATCTGAGTGAGTTAGAGTCTGTCCATGCAGGGAGGGAGAGAGGGGGTATCTATTATTCAGGAGCTTTACATGGGCACAAAGCAACTTTACATGGTCAAGTCCACAACACCCTGGGAGCATAGGTGGGTAAACCTGGCTTCAGGAAGTAAAAGTCCTGCCACATATTTGTTCCAACCATTCATTAACCCAGCTGATTATAATTAGCAAGACTCTTCAAGCAGGTAGATCAACTAATTTGTGAAATCACCTCTGTTAAGTGCACAGAGATAAGTGTGTAGAACCAATACATGGCAATCTAGTGGTTGTGTTGCTGCCTACCAATTAGTTGGCCCACATTCGATTCCTGAATCCACTGTTGCAAGTATAGATAGATAGATAGATAGATACCAGTAGATAGATAGATACAGTAGATAGATACCGGTAGATAGACAGCAGGATAGATACTTGATCCCCAAGGGGAAATTCAATTCAATTCAAATTCAAGTATGTCACTGTGGATAAAAGCATCAGCTAAATACCAGTCAGTTCACCTTTTTACTTTCTGAAACCTGCTTTGCTCATCTATGGCTGGGGTTTGGAAAAATATCCAATGCTTGTCTTTATCCTTTGGACTGTGGTAAGTACTCTAAAATGTGAGACTTATCTGAATGACTTGTCATGAGATAGGAACTGACTGGGAGCTGACAACTGTCATCTGGTAAATGTGATGTTGGCTTCTGCTTTTGAAGCATCTACTACTCCATGCAACATTTCAATCATCACATCAAGCATTCTTTTAGATTTGATGGTTTGTACTATTGTAATGGCATGAGGAGTCATTTTACTCTTTTAAAGTACAGTAATAGCTGAATTAGAGGTCAGAATGTTCTGAATAAACATTAAACGTGTTTTTATAAAAGGAAATCAAGTATGAGCAGGTATACCAAGGGTGCTCTCTTTCTTCACAAATGACTGCTCCTGTCACAGAGGAAACATTTGGGGAGATGTTAGGATTTTCAACTTTCAAGTCTTTGAAGCAATCTTTGTCTACAATGCTGCAACAAACACAATGGTGACCAGGCTCTGTTTGTCTCTCAGAGCTGCACAATAAAAGAGAGGACTACAGAGATGCTTAGTACATGTGCAAATGCTTATTGTTTCTCATGTAAATCTTAGTGTCATGCTGAATGTTAGGTTTATAAAGCTAAGCTTGCCCAGAAGTGTGCTGTACAGACTTCAGTTGAAGTTCAGTTCTGATCTAGAAAAGCTCTGGAATGTCCCTTTTTTCTGAAAGGGCTTAGGCCAGTGTTATACTTTGTGCATTCACGAGTACACGGGGGTCCGCTCTGGTCTGAGTGACATAAATGACGTCATTCATTTTCGGTGACCATGTGAACTTCTCCATGCATCCACTATACCGGGCTACATTGGCACCAATTCCAAGCAGACAACAAAGACTATGTAATCAGAACTAATGTGCCCACTACTGTCTGTGTGCTTGACCGTAAGCAATATAATCAAGGCCTTTCTCTGACAAAACCCTACACAGCAGTGACATACACTTCCGGTCAAAAGTTTGGGGTCACTTAGAAATTTCCATTCCACTCCATTATAGACAGAATACCAGCTGAGATCAGTTGCATTGTTTTTTAATCAGGGCAGCAGTTTTCAGATTACATTATGTGCTTACATAATTGCAAAAGGGTTCTCGACTGTTGTAGAAAGAAATGCAAATGCAATATCTACATTGCCCATTATCAGCAACAATTCATCCAATGTTCCAAAGGCACATTCTGTTTACTAATCTGATATCATTTTAAAAGGCTAACTGAGAAAACATTGGAGAAACCTTTTGTAATTACTGTATGTGAGCACATAATGAAATCTGAAAATGGCTGCCTGATCAAAAAAAAAACCAATGCAACTGATCTCAACTGGTATTCTGTCTATAATGGAATGGAATGGAAATGACCCCAAACGTTTACCAGTAGTGTAGGTATAGGGTGGATTTGAAAACAAAGCACAGCTTATTCCAAGTGTTGCGTAAACTCCAGGCAGGTTAGAAGCATAGCTGATTTCTGTCAGAGCTATTCTTGCCTGATCATGTGAGCGTTTTCCAGTGACCACCATAATAATCATTTTTAAATTATAATTCAGGTAAAAGGCAACTGTAAACAACAAAATATTGTGCAGTCTTAGCTAATCCTCATTTGGATTTGAGAGCTTTACAATTTTACAGTGAGAGAGCAAAACTTTTATCTCTTTTACAAAATGAACATTAAAGGAAGTTGCAGAGTGCTGAAATTCGGAGTTAGGCATAACAAAGCATAATGTGATTTCTTTTTTTCTTTTTCTTTGAACAAAAAAAAAAGACGAAAAATGAAAAAATGGACACAGTATTCTTGACAAGCCGTTTCACTCGGTGGTTGTGCACTTCTGACCAGTCTTTTCCACCCACTCCGTAAATGGCACCTTATGAACAGAAGACCCTAAGAAAACAGGGAAAGAAAGAAAGAAGGAAAGAAAGAAAGAAAAAAAGAATACTTAATTTTTTGCAATTCCTTGAGGTAATATCAGTAACACAATAGAAGGCATATGAGGCTCTCTCTCTGTGTCTCCTCTCTCTCTCTCATCGGAACTATGGCTGTGACCGCATCCTGTTTGCCACGCTGTGATGGCATATTATCAAACGGTGGTTTCACTTCATATTTTTTATGACAAGTGTGCATGAACAGGCTCTTATCTTGGATGGAACAAATGTGTGGGTGAAGAAGAAATGGGGAAAACACTCGCAGGGGCCACGCTGTAATCCTGTTAGTTTTTTTTTTTTTTTTTAAGGGGGGTCCATGGTTTCCATTCTAGTTTTGACATGCCGGTCCGGGACTGTACTGTATCTCTGGTAATCTCTGAGGAACCTCATGCGCACGCCTGTGTGGCACGGAATGAGACTGGGGATGTCCCGGGGACATGGAAGTCCCCGTCCCAAGACGAGAGGAGACAGGGGAAAGAGGGGGGAGAAAAAGCATGGGAAGCAAATGAGAGAAATGTGGGGAGGAGAGAAAAGAGAGAGAAAAGAGAGAGAATAGAGAGAGAATAGAGAGAGAATAGAGAGAGAATAGAGAGGGAGAAAACAGCCCAAGAGGAAGTGGAGAGACGCTAATGAAAGGATGGGGGCGACTTACTCATCTGTGTCCTTTTTGCTCTCCTCGATGTACGCAATGGATTCCGATCGCAGCCTGTTGGTGACCTCATACGTGCGCAGCGTAACGCCGAATATGTCCTCATGATAGCGGTTCTCATCCTGAAATCCAGCCGGGAAAAAACTCAACATGAGGTGGGAAGCAGCGGCTCAGGCATTTCAAAAGCTCTGATGGTTTCCACTGAATATATTTATCAGACTCTGCCCTAGGGCCACCATTATCTCACTGAAAGAATACATTTAGCCCAAATGACGCATCATCATGGACATCAGCAACTGCAGATATGGGAATGAGAGCTGTTGGGCACCTACTGAGGGCTTGAATAAAAATACAAAAGGTGACTGAAACTGATATGATTGTAATCCGGCATATCAGCGGTGACTGTCGAGCAATTTCATCACAGTAAACACACCTCATGCGTGATGGTAAACCATAACAAATTGGTCTACCTTAGCTAGTAAGGGGCAGTAAGTCAGTTTATCATCAAAGGAGACACACGCAATTCCAGATTAAAACTGCTGTTTGTTTTTGCTATTATCAGTTTGTTTTAGCTGGTGTTCCCATTTCAGGTTAACATGAAATCTTAACATCTTAACAAGTATAGAGGCCAGTTTCACTTCATTTTAATGCCACCTTTAGTGGTGCGATGGCCCTAAATTAAATGGCAGGCATAGTGCAAAGTCTGTCAAAAAGTTTTCATGTTTTCAATTCAAATTAGGTCCTAATGATGTGAGTTAATAAGGGGTTTAATGTACTTTAGTGCATCTTAGCATGGATGACATGAACTGATGTAATAACCTGTTCTGATTAATGTAACATTACGTACACAGCAGTTAACTAAGTGTTCCTGTGGATGTGGAGGGGTTATGTATTGCTTATATGGTCTATGTGGTTATACTGAGACAAGTACATTGTCGTTCAAAAGTTTGGGGTCACTTAAACATGATTTCCATTCCACTCTATCATAGACAGAATACCAGCTGAGGTCAGTTTCATTATTTTTTTTTTAATCAGGGCAGCAGTTTTCAGATTACATTATGTGCTTATATAACTGCAAAAGGGTTCTCCAATATTTTCTCAGTTAGCCTTTTAAAATGAATATTGCATTAGATCAGCCATTTATTTCTACAACAATCATTTACAACATTAATGATGAAAACAAGGACATTTCTAAGTGACTCCAAACTTTTGAACGGTAGTGTATATTGTCTACAAGATCTTACTCTGAGCTTGCTGATGTAAAATCCAGCATCCTCCAGTGTCATGTTCCCATGTTGTTTCATGATCTGCTGCACCGTCTTGAGGACGTCTCCAGCCATGCCCACATCCCCACACACATAGATGTGGCCACTCTCCTCCTTTAGGCACTTGTACACAGTCTCTGACAGCTGCTCACGAAGCACATCCTGGACATATTTCTGACAGAGAGATACCGCATCAAGTGAGGAGAGAGAGAAAGAGAAAATTGTGGAATTGTGTTAACAACTACATTTAAAACCTTTGTTAACAAGAAAGATTTGTGTTCTGTATTTCTGAAAAGATTTGGTAAAAGTTTATTGTACAAATTTAGGTTTAATTCCACTGCTGGTTATGCCCATTGGAAATCAGAAGTGAACAAAGCATTCCCAGAACCAATTATCTTTTGAGAGTTGGCATGGTGATAGCCGGACTATATCCATTGATAGCAGAGTTAAATGTTTACCTTTGGTCTTCCTGGTTCTCTTGAGTACGCTGTGTAAAGTTCTTTAAACATGCCCTTGTTTTTTGCCTGGAGGGTCTCCTCCTTGTAGATGTGATCAATCTCTGACTGCCGACACCCAAACACCAGTAGCATGGGACAAGACTTGATCCCTGTGAGGGAGATAGAATGACAATGTGTTCCTCTAATGAGCAGCACATCAACATATAAATATGTATACAATATATCCGTTTCTTAAGCAAGACGGGGGCTGGATGAAAACGCACCCTTGTGCTCGAGATCAAACAGCCTCTGCTGCCAGAAGCTTCTGAAGGGGGCAATGCCAGTCCCTGGGCCAACCAGAATGCACGGAACCCTCACATCTTTGGGCATTCGGAATGAGGGAGCACTGAAATGAAACGCCCAAGTCGCTATTCAGATTAGTCTCTCACACACTTTCAAAACACAATGTTACCACAAAACTATTTCAACATGAAGTGATTTACTTATTATTCAGTGCCTAATGTGTATTGTTGATGCTAATTAACTGGCTGATTTCATCTGATTGTAATTAGACATATTAACTATACAAAGACTGCTTAATGATTATTTAATGGTTCTGATGAATGTAACCAGAATATGATGAACTGTAAAGCAAGAAATATAAATAAAATGTAAAACGAATAAAAATAAATCTGAAGATGTGACCATTACCCTCGAACGAAGCAGGGGACCATTTCGTCCGTCTCAATGCTGTTGAGCCAGGAGGAGCACACTCCATGATGGATCGGGCCGTCCCCATCTGTGGGTACCAATTATATACAATTACGCACCAACCCGTTAATACAAACCCACGGTACCTCACATGCTCACTATCTGAGGACATTTGGTAAACGGCAACAATTTAACAAGCAATTATGTGATTATGCACATCATTTCATGTTTATAATGCTTTACAGAGATCGAGAGAGAGAGAGAGAGAGAGAGAGGATCGGTGCAAAAGAGATGCTTGTGGGCTGTTTTTTTTTCTCTTTGCGATAGTTAACTGTCAGATCGACGACCCTACTTAATTCCAGACTACAGTTGAAGAGAGAGGTATAGGTGCCTCAGTGGCAGGGGTACTTTTCATACATATGTGTGTGGTAATTACACACTCCCACACGGACCCACTCGTATTGAACCGTGGCGAGCTTGCCTCACAGGAGATCTGTAATCAAAACATCTCGGAGCAATCAGAGAGAGGAAAAAAGACAGGAAGGAGAAAGAAGAAAGACCGAGGGTGGAACTACTTTTAAAAACAGGGCTACACAAATAACAATTTAAGAGCAGATTGATTACTGGTCAAGAGATACAGTATGATTGACTTCATCTCTGTTTGAACAATTTTGTCCTCATTTATAGAATGTGAGAATCCTAATTTACTAAACACCACTTACTGCTCCAACCTATCCACAACAATTTAGATAGCCTCTGCTGAGGAGCCTGATAACCTATCTGACTTCCTCTAGCTATTAAGATACAGAGAAGAGTTGGGATTTGCTTTTTTGTGTGTAAACTGTGAAATATTTTACATACAGTACAGATCGACATACATGGAATCGAGCATTTTGTTTTGAAAAACAGTATTTTGTCTATAGTGTCTGTCCAAAGTCCATGCAGTGAAGTTCACTGCTACCAAAACTACATGAATTCAGACCAACAGCATACTGACGATTGCTTTATCTCTTTATGGCTTTATTACTGCTGCTTAACATAACAACACAAGGTGTTAAATCTTTGAATTTTTGAACCTTTCCTGCTAATTATCAAAGATTAGAAAGAAAAACATAACAAAATAAAACAGAAAACTAAACATTCCTGTGCGCCATCAGAACACAAAAGAGTTCTGTGTTCAACACATAGCCATGGGGACATCTGTGAGGCGATTTGTTGAGCATGTTCAATCAAGGCCGTAGTCATGATGTCAACATTGGGGGGGACCAAATCTGTGGTGGGGTCTGAGAGACCCCCAAACAGAATTTCAATACATTTCCTACCATGCAAAAATATTATTAAAAATCACAACAGTCAATTAGGGTATTCCAAACGTTTGACAGACATAGGCATGGCATGGATGGATGGATTATGAACCCCTGGACACAGATGCGGTAATGCCTGGGTACTGCAAGTAATCTGAGGTCCAAGTGCGATGCATTTTCAAAATTCCAAGACCAACGATCTCATGTCTTTCTTTGCCATATGCATGATCAATATCAGAAGATTTTTAAAGACGTTTTTGGACGCAGCTTAATGTTTCATGGTTTGGCATAAAACTGCTAATGAGAACTATAGCCCACTTAAGAAAGTGAAAAGACCAAGACCTACGATAGAATAATTGAAACATTCTTACAGGTGATCTAGTATATTTAGTGATCTCTCCAATCTAATATTGACCCTCAAATGTCCAATTGCCCTCGTTTAGGAGAGGAAGGCATTCAAAAAGGCATTCGAACAGTTTGATAATGTTCGAGGTTATTGTGCAGTATTGGGAATATAGGATAGTATTTGATCATACAGTTTTGAATGTTAAAAGTGAATAAACTTTTTTGAGAGGTAGATAAACTCTAATAAGAGGTGGGTAGGCCTAAACTCTATTTCTGAAATTTCAGAGGTGGATAAACTGCGTTTACTCGCGTTTAGCCTCCACTACATCCTAATTTGCGCTCATAGGCCTATTCCCAGCTTCGTAACAGAAAGGTAATATTTGACTGTAAGCTATACAATGTAGGCTATAGATATTTTATATCATATATAGCCTACACAACCAAGGGACGGAAGTTATCCTCTGAAAGCAGGGCATCTTCATATTTAGTGTTGTGTCGGAGTTGCGTAAAGAGGTGCAGAGCGCGCACCTGTTTGCTTTTTTTGACTGGCAGTGCCCAAGATCAGATGACAATACGTGAGTTGAATAATGTAGGATAAAATATAAAGGTAAGCCTAAAGCAAACAATAAAGGACAATGTTTAAGGCATTGGACATTATTGAAAGAAAAATGATAGCAAAGGTATGCAGAATGAATGAAAATGACCGCTTAAACTAGGCTACTTTTTCAGCAAAAACATAGCCTATCCTAAAAGAAACGTTAAGCCTACATGACATATCACGCTTATAATTTAGTCCTCTGTTTTGTAGGCTAAATCAGCATATTACCCTGGGTCATATTGGAAACGTACAGTAGCCTACTGTACCATAACGTACAGGAGTGTAAAGGCCTAGAGGTCTTTCCTTCATAAGCTAGGCCTACCCATTTTTTTTTCTACAAAGTAGGCCTAAACATACGAAATGTTGATTATTCACATTACTGCAAGCAAAAGGAATGAAAGCGAGCAGAGGACAATGGACATGGATGCATACAATCTCTTTCCAGAAAGCTTTGCTGGAAAAAAACATAATTAGTTAAGATATTCGAACTGACGCATATAGGCTAGTTAACATCAGATGGCATAGGCTAGGCCTATACTAATGTTTTCAATATCTAATTTTACATAAGCTACAGCTTTTAGGCCATTGATTTCATTTAAACATATGCTAATGATATTGATGAGGGGGTGTTTACAAGGCGGAGACCTAAAACCATCCGGCTGCGCACAAGTTGAAGTTCATTTGTGATTTATAATGGGCACATCTGGAAGGGTGGCGTACGCACGTTTGTGCGTACGTTCGTTTTCTCTGAATCACACGTACGATAATTTCAGAAATGATCTAAGATCAAATGAAGGATGGTTTCTACGCAACCCTTTTATAAATGAGGCCCCAGGATTCAGGAATGGGCTACTAAGACAGGCCCCTCTTCTGTCTGACTCCTCATGTTACCCCCTGCATTATAGACTGGCTTCTGACAGAAATTATGTTTTGGGCCAACAAGTAGAAACACTAGGCCTACTACAGCCTTTAATTGATGAATGGAGGTGCAAATTCCTTTCTTTGGCGATTCACATTAACTGTAGGCTATTACCGCCAGTGCATTGTAAAAGTTTTTTCCAACTTGTGTGCCGTCGCCACATTTAATTCCTACGTTTTGCCTGCATGGATGCACGACTGAGTGCGCATCTAAATAATATGCAAGATGCAACAACCATTTCTAAGAGGCCTATAAACGGCAATTTCTGGCATTACTACTAGCATATGAATGCATTATTTATGTTGAAAGACATGTGAAAGAAATGAATGACTCAGGCTTGCACAAATTCATCATTTAAAATAAAATGTTTCACTTTCGCTATCATTGCGAAAATAGGCTACAATATGGAAAATGTTTCAAAGTTCCCTTTGAGTCTGATCGGCCCCAAAAATGTATGGGATTTCCTTAGCCTGTGCTACACCTTTCCAACAAGTTTTGTAAAAATTGTACCGGTAGCTGCGATATTGTTGACAGCCCTACCTCACCGCAGTAGGGTGCAGTAAATGGTATAAATAGCTTTTGATAGCGCACGTCACTAACGAAAAACGGAAAACCACCAGGACAAACCACTCAGGGGTGTAGGCTACTCTGGAACCATCACTAGGTCACTAATTTTTGCATTATTTACGTTTGATTACATTTCAGATGGCGGTGCGTGTTGGTTTCCTGTAGGCCTAGTATAACGCTTTTTTCTGTCTTTATTTTTCTATGTCCGTATATTGGGGGGGACATTTTGGTCATATTTGAATATTGGGGGGGACACGTCCCCCTCAATGTCTATGGTGACTACGGCCCTGTGTTCAATCATTCTCTGATAGTCCTGTAAATTACTGGCATAGGATCTGTTCACAGACTGGAATGGTATCCATAGCGATAAGCATCTTAGGATTCCCTGGCAAAGCAGGGAGTTGTGCACAAAGACACATGGTGCCTGTTGTTATTCAACATACTCCGTTTCATTGTCACTTTATTCTAGACTGTTCTACTGTTTCTTTTTCATTTATTTATATTATTTTTCGTTGCCTCACTATACTAGTCAGCTGTTTTCTACTCCAATTTTAGATGCAGTTCTATGCTTTTCTATACATTTTGCTTTTCTGTTTCAGTGTCATCCTATTCTATTCTATTCTATTCCATTCAATTCAATTCTATTCTATTCTCTATGTCAGTGTTATTGTATTCCGTCATACCGTATATCCATGCTTACCTCTTGTGAGGTAGGACACCACGGCCACGGTGAGGTGGATCTCCCCAGGGTAGAGGTCGGGGGAGGAGCTGATGGAGTAGTAGCGCGGCTGGAGGAGAGACAGCTGGGTGAGCAGGAGGGTGGAGGGGATCTGCAGCGAGGGGAACTCCTCTAGCACCTCCACTAGGGTGGGGTTGTTGTACCACTTCCACTCCTCGTACTCCTGTAGACCCTGAGCATGCACACACACACAAACACAAAAACCCACACAAGCAGCGAGAATTAAAAACTACAGTTTTAAGTATTGCTCTAGCTAATATGATTATGTTTGTGGTTTTTAGCAGACACTTTTGTACAAAGTCACTTACAATTACATCAATAAACATTACATTACCATTAAAATTAACATTTTGAAGTATAGTCATGTCCAAAATAAAGCAGTAGTAATAGACTATGTAACATATACCACAACTCTGTAAGAATGAATTAGTAAGATACAACGTAAGATGTGTCTATAGACGCTTTTTGAGGATACCAAAACTATCGCTAGCATGAAGAGCAGTGGGTAAATCATTCCACCAATGAGGAATCGCAAAAGAAAAGAGTCTTGAGTGTTGATGGAAAGTCAACATAGCAGACACTCCTCAGAGGACTGCAGTAGGCTGTATCATGGAATTGAGAAAGCAAAATGCAGATCCAGTAAGTATACTATAGGCCCGAGTAAGGGATTTTAATTTAACTCTGGCTACTATAGGAAGGCAATTAAGAGTAACTAACAGAGGAGTTACGCACGTCTTCTTTGGCTGATTAGACCAGATGCATTTTTAATAATCTGTAATGGTCTCAATACACACGTTGGTAAGCCAGCTAACAATGAATTGCAATAGTCCAGTTGGGAAAGATCCATGACCTGCAGAAAAAGTTGTGTGCATATTGTGTTAGATAAGGTCTGATCTTATCCTTTGTATAGGATAAACATACATGACTTTGTGATTGAGGCTACATACATGCTCAGAGAAAATCTGTCGGTCATTAATTGTGACACCCAAGTTATGTGCCGTTTTAACTAGGATCAGTGAAGATAAATCAAGCTGGATACTGATCTGTTGAGGAACAGATGTATTAGCTGGGAATACCAGAAGTTCAGTTTTGGAGAGATTGAGCTGAATCTGCCAATCTTTCACCTAGACCAGAGGCATGCAAAAGTCTGACCTGAAATAGTAGAGTCATCAGGTGGGAAAGACAGGTAAAGTTAAGCATTATCCACATAACCATGATAAGCAAATCTGTGGGAGTAACTAATTGCACCTAAGGAGTAAATGGAGAACAGAAAGGGCCCAAGAACTGATCCCTGAGGTACACCTGAGGTGAGGTTGTGAGACTTTGATAGCTGTCCTAACCAAGACTGAATGGACATCCTTTGAGGTGGGATGCAAACCAATTACGAGCTTTCCCAGGGATTTTCTGGGATGGGTGCAAAACACCTGCCCTGCTTCACCCAGGTACTGCACATTGGTGGTGATTGAGGATTGTAGATTGAGGATTTTTTCTAGCCTGGATGCCAGTAAACTTAGCACTGCCAACAACATTTGAGGTCGGGAAGTTCGGTCTGAACTTGTTTCGTTGTGGAGCAACTATGCCCGAACCAGAGCGGTTCAGACCAGAAGAACTCCTGAGTGGTTTTGTTCAGAGCTGAAATTGCAACTGTGTTTGACAGAGGACAGATGTAGGTTGCTAGTGAGAAATTATTAGATTCCAGTATGGTACAATCTCTTTGTAAATGACGGGTATGGCCTATGGACTCCATAGTGCCCCCTTATTTCACTTAGTCTTGTGGTTGGCATATACTTTTAGCTACGCACACCAAATGTTGTAGGTGCGTGTAACTCCCCAAGACGAACAACTTTGTCAAATATGTACATTACATTAGCCACACCCAACAGGAAGTGAGATATTTGGGATTTTGTGCGTTGTGACACATGGTTAATTTTGACGTAATTCTCCTAGACGATTTATCTGATTCATGTCAAATATGGTACACATCATGTCAAAATGTTGCTGATTCTAAATTGAATAGCTTTTTTTTTATTATGTTGTAATATGCAGAAATGGCGATTTGATGAATTTGCATACCTCGCCACATAAACAGGAAATGTGTGATACATTTGCCATGCATTTTTTGACAAGGCTCAAACCTTACAGATTATGGTGATGATGATATTCACATGCCTACAGTGCATGTCATTTTTTTCCCCTTCACTGTAAATCACTTTGGATAGTGATATAATTGCAATGTGCTAGTGTTGTTGGTGGTGCATTTGTTACACTGTTATTACATAGCACAGCATAACACACTGATTATGATGTTGTAATACCACCTATTCCTGACCAAAGAGGACTTTTCAAGTCAATGAAGGATGTTTAACCACATAACTCTTGATTCATTGTAACTATCTATATGCATAGTGTAATATAATGAATAATAAAGAATCACAGCACATCAATCCTTTCAGTTTGCATATAACAAAGGTTAGCATTAGTTCAGATGTTATGGTGAGGTTTGTAAGTACAGAGCATCAAAACACTGTAAAATTATTATTAGTGTACTTAGTGACCTAGAAGCTATGATAATGCTCAGATTTTGTTGCAGTCTGAAAGAGAAAAACTCTCTATCTCTCTCGCTCTCTCTCTCTCTGATGTTGCCCCTTCTGCTTAGAGCCTAGCCAAGTATAGAGGGCTTCCAAAGATGACTTTCCGCTACTCATGCGAGCACTGTACGTCTAAATCAGTCATTCATCAGAGACAGAGAGGGAGAGAGAGAGCTGTGACAACGGCAAAATCTTGCCCAGAACAGTAAACAAGTCGAGGGGGAAGGAACAAGGCTGTGTGTGTTTATTCGCTCCATTCCTCTTCCCTTGTTAAGAATGAGCTGAACCATGTATGCGCATGACTCACGCCCGGCCTACATTTGTTTTTAGAAACGTTGATGTCCACAGTGAGAAGCTGAGCAAGCGAAAGGAAATATGTCTGTGTGTTAAAGAACGCACATCTTGAGTGGCAAGCCGCGAGGTCCTGTAAGGCTTGCATGACGTTGAGTTTGTTTTCAAACTAGCTGCTCATCACAAAGGACATATATTAGGAATTGTCCAGGTTTTGCTCAGAACTTTTTTACAGGCAGACCTTTGATTTGCAATTTTGTAGATTTAAAATTTAGGCTGACATTGTTGTAGGCCTAAGTCCGAGATGAGAAGCCATATGCAGAAGGTACCAACACAGTAGCTAAGTTTAGAAAGGTCATTGCAAGTCCATGTCATCTAAGGGCCCATTCTGACTCACGTCTGGTTCAGCTACTATCTGTGCATCATATCCAGCCTGTGCTAACATGTACGTAAGGAACTTTGTTCAGTTTGTTCACCTTGCAATGAATCGTGATATACTGGAGAAAGAACATGCTCTGCTGTAGTGCATAGGCTACTGTTTATACACTAAAACTTGCGACACAATGGGGACTTTTTATGGTGTTCTATATAGTGAATAAAATGTACAGTTCATAATTTGAAGAGAATTACAAAATGGCTGACTCATTACATAGTTGACCACATGGCTTGGAGATCAGGCCTACCTTACTGAGAACCTCAAGCTTCTTCTTGTGTTTTTCGTTGGTGGTGAGAGAGGCAAACTGCTGCAGGAGCACAGGGGTCGGTGGGGTGGTGATGTCCAGGAAGTACTTAAAGGCCTGGTATATGGTGCAGGGGGGGATGCGGTTCTCATCTGTCCAGTTGCTGATCACCCCTTCAAAGGGGAAACAAGGGGAGATACAGCCGTTATACTTGACCTTTAAAAACAAAATGGAGGCAAACTTACAGGCTAGCTAACAAGGCTAGCGTTGTTAGCCTGTAAGTAGCCCATTCTTATACACTATTATGCCAGACCACACTATTTGATTTATGCTGAATAAGAAAACACAGATATGCTAATCTGCATGATCTAATCAGTTTCCAAATGTCAAAAGTCATGTTGTTGTTGTTGTTGTTATTGTTGTTGCTATCAGTTACCTAAGGCTGTGTTTCTCTCTTCCAGAAACTCCACCCTGACTATTTGATTGACAGGCGGGGCGTCTTCCAGCTTCTCGATGAGAGCCATGACCAAGTCCTCTTGGTTGCCTGGGAAGACGCCCAGATGGTCCCCAGGCTGGTATCTCAGGCTGTCGTGGTTATTTGTGGCGAGCCGCACAACTATGGTGGAGCGCCTGAGAGCAACAGTCAGAATTGAGCAGTGATTAGTGGGCATCACAGTCACACGAGAATTAAGCAGTCTGCCCACACCATATGCTATAGAATTCATTGTTGTTGTTTTTTATCCAGGTTGCATATCACATACATTCAAAGCAACACTGTAGGTTTTTTTACCTTAAAAAATAATGGCTTCAAACTCTTTTTGTTAATACACTGGCTTTTGATAAAATTGAGAATCGAGGCTCTGATAATGCTGATGCACACCCGGAAGGCCTGTAATTGCACTACAGGAAAATTTAAAATGGATTTTTTTTTTGTCAATTTCTGATGCACTGGGTACCATCCCAATACTAAATGGATACCCATGGTTGACAACAAAGAGTTTAAATACCATTTTTTACATTGTGTTGTTTTAAGTCTGTCTAGTAAGCACTGCATTGTATAAACAACTTACGTGGATTTCTCACTCTGTAGGTTCTCTCGGACTAACAGCGTGGCACCAGAAACTTTCTTCTTATGAACGGCGAAAAGTGCTACAAAAGGAAGGCATTTGTGTGGCAACTGTCAAACTTTTAAGCGCTGACATCCCATTGCTCATGAAGCTATAATTGGAGCCTTAAAATTGGTCACCTCCATAACATGGCCATGTTGAGCTGCAGCCTACCTTGAGTGAGTGCGGGCGCCTCTGCTGTGTAAGTCAGACGGAACTTGCTCTTTTTCCAGCTCCGGTCATTACTGATGAGCGAGTCGTTTGCCTTCTCGATATTCACATCGTCTCCAACGCAAAAGACGTCACACGCAGCCTGTGTAACCACGCAAACCGTTTTTTTTTATTCTGACATTCACTCCTGTAGAATTATCTATTGCCATTGACATTTTTCTTTTTGGAAAAATGTGGGTCTTATTTCGTAACCAAAACAAATTACCTTGAAAACCTTCTTGGCCCAGGTTCTGAAAGACTCCTCTTGGCCACACAACTCGTCTCCCTCCCCCATGCGTAGGATGCGCTCACCCCCCAGCTCCTCGAACAGAGTGTCCACGGCGTGGGCAAAGGCGCAGAAGTGTGGGTAGGCCCTGGAGCCAAGGCCAAACACAGAAAACCTGACGGAGAGAGAGAGAGAAAGAGATAGAGATCGAGAGAGAGAGAATGCGACATGGGGGCTGCAATTTATTCTGCCAGGAGATTCGATGTTTTCACACACATAGTACACCATGAATGCCTACAAAGCAACTGCCTTCAGCCCTCAGATCTGGCCAATATCTATTTTAGAGTTGGCACAGATTTACTGAATCAGTTGTGAACTTAACAGGCTGCCCTTTCCCTCCACCAGCCCATCATTTTTTAATTACATTTTTCTCCTCTCTTTCATTTTCTCTGTGAAGACATGGCTTACAAATGGCTGCAGAGAAAAAGGAAGTGTTTGGGATCCAACCCCCTTGTCACTGCGGATCAACGCAAGACAACTGACATGACCGGGGTTTCACATTCAGCTGGCCAGCAGACCTGATTTGACCGCGTTGTCCAAACCAGGCTGTCTGCCGTGATTTACCTGACGTTTGCCAGAGGCCCCGTGCTCTCAAAGTTGTCTTTGGGCTCTGGGTCGTCACTGGAGGATTTGCGTGTGTCCGAGTAGGAGGAGACACTATTGAACCGTACTTTGTAGCTCCTGGAAGAAGTTGAGGTACAGGTGAGGAGTGTATATGAGGATATATTTCTGTGTGTTCTATGTGTTTGTACGGGCAAATACATTGGAACATGTGCGTGCATGTTTGTGTGTGTTTTTGGGGATGTCATGGATGTGTGTGTGTGTGTGTGTGTGTGTGTGTGTGTGTGTGTGTGTGTGTGTGTGTGTGTGTGTGTGTGTGTGTGTGTGCACGCTCATGCTCATGTGTGTGTGTGTGTGTGTGTGTGTGTGTGTGTGTGTGTGTGCATACATAAGTGTGTGAGTGAGTGCATGCTTGTGTTTGTAATAGAGTTTGTTAACAATGCAACATAAGAAAGCACATACATCTGTTGCATTTTTGATATGCAAATAACAAAGTACATCAAACTCACTTTCTGTCCTCTGTGTTGGAAGTGGGATGTCTCATTTCCATCAAAGCTGCACCAAACTTCTGCAAAGGGAAAAGGGGGGGGGGATCATACTATTGAACGAGCGTTCAATTAATGTGTAGGTGTGTTTACAAAAAAAAGTGTAGTGATGTCCTCAAACGGCATACATTTTACTTGGATATATTCATCTGTTTTCTCTTTTGAAACTAGGACATACAGAAAACTTTTCAGAGGGGCCTCACTGATTGGCTGGCCTGAAGTCAGATAGCAGCTGATTGGCTGGTCTGAAGCCAGATAACAGATTCTGGCCTGGTTCAGGCCCAGTTGTGGCCCAGATCTGGCTGATCAGAACCAGGAGGTGTGTTCAGATTCCGAGGCAAACGTTGAAGGCGAACACGTTTTCTTTGAGCTTTTCAATTTGAACATTCCAAATTGTTCATATTTAAATTGTAACCCCTAGTCCAGCTTCTGTTCTTGTAGAGAATAGCTTTTTCACACTGTTTATGTCCACTTTGCAAATGTTTTGCAGTGAATCCAAAAGAAACCTTGGTATTCTAAACACACTTGTACTGTTTGAAAAGTGCCTGGTAAAGTATTCTCCCTGAATACTGCTTGAAGCTTATAAAAGACATGGAACATCCCGCGCACCCCCTCTTCCCCATGGTTATAATATTCAGTGCATTTCACATTATGTAGATGCAAGGTGCCAATTTCTCACACTCTCCCACACAACCAAATGCAGGTTTCACCATAATCTCTAAAAAAAAGGAAGAAAACTTCAGAGTTTAACAGAACATTCCGCAAAACCATGTGGTTTAACGGGGGAGGACCACTTCAAGCCAATGCTATTGACATTAAGTTAAGTGTGGCCACTGCAACAGCATCGCAGTTTCCTTGTCAAGGATTGATGATATCTTACTCTGAAATGGCAAATTTGCTAAACTGTGACAAGCAAAATGAAGAGCAAACAGCAACTACAGTAAACTGAAGTGAGCATAGTTTTCAAAACACAAAAGCCTGATATCATATCCTTAATAGGGCTGTCAAACAACTAGAAAATCAATCAAATTATTTACACAATTTTACAATTTTTAATTCTGATTAATACAACGAGTATTAGGGCCACACATGAAGAAAAAAATATTTTTGCCATGACGAGATTAAACTCGTCATTTTTGCCATGACGAGATTAAACTCGACATTAAACTCGACATTTCGAGAATAAAGTTGAAATATCATGTCGACTTTAATCTCGATGTGTTGACATTAAACTCAACATTTTGAGAATAGGCTAAAGTTAGTTTGGAGAGAGAACGACCGCTCCAAAGTAAGGTACAACCGGGACGATTGAAAAGGAGGACGAATGAAACATTCCAGTTTTCTTCAAGTGCAACAACGATAGACATACATCATGCGGACAAAACATAGAACATATTAACCTCCGTTGCTCAGCCAAATACTTTCCTGTTACGTCCTTTTATCACGGAGTTACAGGCGATAAATGTGATGGTCAAAAGTAAACTTCATTAGAGGTTTATTTATTTATTGTAGGCCTAGGCCTATTATTAAAGAGTGTTTTTCATCTAAAGGTTCGACTTCATGCTTATGCACTAGACTAGGTATAGGGCCTACTATGCTCTCCCCAATCCCAGACTTTATTTGTAATGCAAAACAGCCTAGGCTATGTCTATGGAGGGACGAATGAAGCTGTCCTCCCGACCAGACAACCCCATGTATTCTAAGTAAATGCAAACACATCTGTGTTTATAGCCTACTATATTTTATGCTGGTGAGACATGGAAAAGCAGTTTGAGTTTTGCCATGTTAACCTATGGAGAGTGACGGCCTGTGGGTCATGAAGGGCAGTTATTTGGATTTGCGGTTGCCTTACCCACGTAGGCTAAAAACAGTGAAGTAACATTTTGTACTATAGAAACATTATATCATTGGAAACATGTTTTATTCTAGCTATATAAATGGCATAGTGCATGGTATTTCCATAACCGCGAGATACGCGCTTCACGATGACTGCAATGAGTTGTTAACAGACGCAATCCGAGTTTAATGTCGACATGGTGACTTTAATCACGCCATGGCAAAAATATTTTAATACTCGTAGATTAATGAAGCCTAATGCAATATGGAATTAATGTAAAATCAACTAGGAATTTATTGTTTAATATGAATTACAGATTCTACACAAAGCAACATAACAGATTTCCAATAAAACCATTATGATCATTGACCTTTCGCTTGAAAGGAATATTTCTTACTGTATGTACTATGACAAACCCCAGATATTAAGTGTCAGTTGAATGTCACTTAGTCCATGTAAATATGAAATGAAAACAAAGACAGAGGCAGAGAGAGAAAAAAAACAGCACTCACATGGAAGAGAGAAAGAGAGAAATTCAAAGACCTTTTTTGAAAATGACCATGCTGGGGTTTTCCCTTGCCACTTTGAAAGCACTAATCCTTATCATTATTGTTATCAAGACTGGGTTGTATAATAAAGATGTGGCTTTTTTTACACAACCCCTAGCAACATTGAAAAGCATACAGCTCCCTTGTTATTTCTGATGGTTTGATGGCCATGTTCATATAACACTGTTTCAAAACAAGTGTTCAGTCAGCTTGCATAGGTCCTAATGAGTTTGCATAATAAGCAATGTGATTATTTGAAATGACAACATGGACATGCTATTAAAACTCCTTCAGGGTTGTGCTGTACATTATTAGTGTTTTGTGTGTGCTGAGTAGACATGCTCAAATACCTCTCCATTTTCAGGGGGGTCCCCATTGCCGAAGGTGCTGGTCACAGCCAGGACCAGCGTCTCATGTTCAAGGTCAACCATGTCATACTCCTCCATGGACATAACCTGGACAAAGCCAAAAACGACTTTACCTCAAAGACACTTTACAACAAAGACACTTTACCTTAAAGACCATAACCACAAAGAACACTTTTTTTAAGCAACCATTAACTTTCGAGCATTCTACCCAGTAGAGACTGAAAGAGTGGTGGGGGCGATGGGATGTGGGACTGGGAAATGACTGTAGGGTGAACTTCTACCCCATGGGCACGAAGACTATATTTGGCACAGGACACCAACGTTGCCCCCTTCGCCCTTCCCCAGCCCATCTATTCTGCATGCAGTGCAGTGAAGTGTTTAAACAGTCATATTACTGTATTTTACAACCTTAAACCCAATCTAACCATAATCCCAACTGTTAGAATATCTTAAAACCTGACCTTATTTCTTCACTGGGTTACGCGTCAGATAACATTATTCAAAGGAGTATAATCACCCGCAGTAGATAAAAGTGGCGTCTAACTCCAAGTGAATCCTCAGACAAGCTTGGCTCCATACCCATGTCAAATGATGTTGACACAATGGCAAAGGGGGGCGGGGAGACAGTTAATGAACCCTGTGTTCCTGCTTTAACGAGGTGATAATATGTTGTGATACAATTAACATCCCAGCATCAGACTAAAGCACGCCACCCCCCAAGGGCACGGAGATGGGAAGAAAGAGAGAGGGAGAGAGAGAGAGAGAGTCTGAGTGTACTGCTGTGTGTGTTGTGTGACGAGGTGTGTGCCAGTCATCTGCATTTGTAATACTTAATGACTAGATGGCTCTTCTGTGATTGATTGCATTACCAAAAAAAAAATAAAACAGGAAATCTTGTCCTACAGGGAATCGCTTGATTAAATGCACCCATCTAAGGTCTTTTTTCCCCTCCCTCTCTCTCTCCGCCTCACACACACACACACATGCATAACCACACACACACACACACATGCACATACACACACACACACACACACACACACACACATAAACACATGCATAACCACACACACACACACACATGTGCATGCACATACACACACGCACACACGCACACACACACACGTTTCCACACAGCTAGGGGTGGTTTGTGATGTTATCATAAACTACAGTGCGTCGCTTGGTTGAGTAAATTCAGCACTTCCCTCCGGCCACTGCCTCACACAGGAGGAAAAGGATTGTGACAAAAGACACATTTATGCCATCCAAGAGCAACAGCTCCACTGGGTGTGAAAGGCGATGTTTTTCTTCAACATTACAATGTGCTTCTTCACCATGATGCACAGCAGCGGCAGAAACAACATCAGTCACACTCTATTTTTCAGTAGCCTTATGTATAGTGGGCTTGCACCAGAGGACCAGGGAATGGTTTTTAATACACTTTAGGCTTAGACTTCTTGTACGTAAGTAAAAGTACAGAGTGTTAAATGTTATTTCTACTGGAGGCACATACATCCTGTAACAATAAGGTTAAAGGAAAATTCCGGTTTTTAGCAATTTAAGGCCCTTTTCTGATTTGTTTTGGATGAACTAGAGTGGTGGACACCGAAATTTTGACAATTGGTCCTGTCTCGACTTTTCTGACTCGTTTTGAATCGCCTTTGACTGCTCAGGCTACTGTAGGCTACTCACACATGTCCTAAAACAACCCTTAACGTTCGTTTTCAAAACTGTGCAACTCACCGAGTGGTTAGTGGAGTTCGTTGACTATTAAAAGCAAATTATATATCGGCGCAATGTATGATTTCCAGCCGTCTTATTTGCTAGGCCTATTGTGGAACTATTTATTCAGACACCTCACAACCGTGTATAAACTTGTTCAATATTTGAACCTAAAGCATAGACGGTGGCGCAGTAATATCAACGTGCAATGAGTCTTCCAACAGAAATCAATGGGATTTTACAAAATGCCAAATAAAACACGACAGAAACTGTATTTTGCTACGCTACTTGTTTTGGAACATCAACGAACACCACTAACCACTCGGTGAGTTGCACAGTTTTGAAAACAAATGTTAAGGATTGTTTTTGGACATGTTTGAGTAGCCTACTACAGTATGCCTGTTGGCAGCCACCCTGAGCAGTCAAAGGCAATTCAAAATGAGTCAGAAAAGTCGAGACAGGACCAATCGTCAAAAATTCGGTGTCCACCACTCTAGTTCATCCAAAACAAACCAGAAAAGGGCCTTAAAGTGCTAAAAACAGGAATTTTCCTTTAATGTCAGCGAAAATACATCACCTTAATAAGCATCGAGTTCTTATTGGCTAAGGCAATTTTACGTGACATATAATCAAATAAATATGTCCTTGTGATAGATTTATAGGATGCTGAGGATTCTGACAATGTTGAAGAGATTTGGCTTCGAAAATGCAGTTTCAAGGAGAGAGAAAAGTCTTTGAAAAGGGAAAAAAGCCTTGATTGTTAAGTGTGTTACCTTCGCATCAAAAGCGTGTTTGAAGATTTCACAGAGCGTTTTGGCATAGTCCTGAGATTTGCCCGTCTCTGTGGCGAACAGAATGGTGGCCTTCACCCTTTTGGCCATGGCCGCACCCATGAGTTTTGCGGAGAACTTTACCGCCCTGCGAACACACACACACACACATAAACACACACATACACACACACACACACATACACAAAAAAAACCCACAAGTTAACACACACACAAAGTCAAAAACAAACAAAAGAAACTCTGTCTCCACCTCTCCCTCTCCAACTCTCCCTCCATCTCTCTTTCTCTCTCTCCCCCCTTCTCTCTTCACTGAAACCACCGTCTCTCTCCTGCTGCTTCTTGCTGCCTGCATTTGCCTCGCACTAGAGCCGGCAGCACGTATCCTGTTTAACCGGCACCGGCAATCATGATTACCTAGCTTCTCTCATCCTCTGGGCAATTATACATTAATAGCCCAGAGGAAGAGGTGGAGGAGGAGGAGGGGTAACAACAGTGGATCCTGCTCTGATTACCCGCTCAGGGGTGTGATGGAGGGAAGTACAACATCGACTTCCTCATCCTCATATCCTCTTTATGTATCTTGTCTAATATCATCATGTCTGGATAAGGCAAGACTAATTGCTAAACAACTAAACACAGATTAACATAAAGAGAGAGAGAGAGAGAGAGAGAGAGAGAGAGTTGCTATTTTCATTTTACGGTGTATCTGCGGTTGCATCTGTGGTTTGTAATACACAAACACACTGTAATTCATAAAGGCAAAAAAAAGAAACAAACTGTAATTGGCTGGTTGTAGTGTCTTTGAGTATTTAGAAAAGTGCTCTAGAAATGTAATGCATTATTGTTATTACTGTTCTTGTCTGCCACTCACTTGGCAAGCTTCTTGAATCCGATGGTTCTCTTCTTGGTGGGAGTCCCGTTCACCGCCTTCCACACGTGATTGTTCCAGGGGTCGGCCTGCACGCACACACACAAAATGAAAAGAGAATAAAAGAGGGAAAAAGGCATCAAATCACAAATTGCATTTTTAATCTTCAACACGGCTTTCAACTTTCACACACACACACGCACGCTAATGCCTACACATATGCTGCACAAATGCTCATACTCATACACATACATGTTCATACACATATAAAGAAAAACGCACGCACACACACAGTACCCACTCTCTCCACGGTGCAGTACCTGGTACTCGAACGAGGGCGTGAGGCGATAATTGATCATCTCCTGGTGAAACACTGGCGTTATGCTGCCTGACATGGGCGGCACGATCCATACCCAGTCTCCTGGGCAACCCCCTCGCACGCGGTACTCGTTCTCCATGTGCTTGATGAAGGACTCTGTCGCTGAGTGGTGGTCCACTATGGTCACCTTAGATATCTGAAAGAGATGATTTATTTCTTTTTTTTTATTCCTTTGCAAGTTGTCAGTTCCTTTGATTTGTGATTATTGTAACGCCTCCAATTATCACCACTTTCGTTTGAAAATTCTAAAACAAGGATACAAGGATACAAGGAAGTTTATTGTCACATGCATATAGTTACTGGAAGTAAGAAATGCAGTGAAATTATGTCTGGTGTCAGCCTATTTGTGCATTTATGGGGGGGGGGGGTAAAAAGTGCAGTAGAAGAGGGGTTTAGTAGATTAAGTGGCAAGGGCTGCATAAGAAAGGTGGGGGAGGATTGGGATTGGGGGGGGGCACCAACAAGGAGCACCCAAGAGCAACAGGGGCAAGGAAAAACTCCTTTACCAAGGAAGAAACCTTGGGCAGATCCACGGCTCAAGGGGCGAACCCAACTGCCAGGGGTCTTGGTGTGTGTGTTGGGGGGATGACAGGGGAGATGGGATAGTGTGCTGTGTATGTGGGGAGAGGGCAGTGTGCAATATGTGTGTTGGAGAAGCTTCCTCATGAGACAATGTGCTGTGTAATGGGGGGGGCAGTGTGCTGTAAGTATGTTGGGGATGTGTGTTTTTCAATGATGTTTTTCAATACTTCAAAATAACATTTGATAAATGAACCTTACATTTTTCAGAACATGAAAGGTTAAACCGAGAATTCTTGTCATGAAATTAAAATTCCACTGGAGCTCCAAGCGAATGTGTACACGCAGCCTTACAACACTGTTTACAGCTCTTCGAGTCAGGGTAAAATGTCATTTTTGGTACATAGCTAATTTAGATATACCTATGGTGCGGGTGCTTGCGTTTCTTTAGGAATCCGCAGTCTTGGTGTGTATAGAAATGGATATTAAGTGACACATACTCGCAAGACGGCAGAAATACGGGACCGACGGTAATAGGGGGAGTTCCGATACATGTGCCATTAATGAGGCATGGTACACAATGTAACAATCCTTCCACACACATCACAAACTATTTCAGTCCGAATGTTGTAATGCATGTATGTACAGTATGCCATGGAGTATTTCACAATAGTGTTTTTACATTCTTGTAGTGGTTCATGCTGCTGCTCTGTCGGCCAGTACAGTCCTAGTAAGACTTCCCACTCAGTGTGGACCTTTTACCTGGAAGCTGTAAAGGACAGCAATGTTAATCTCCACCAGCGCCTGGTCCTTCCACAGAGACGAGGTTTTCCTGGTGTCCAGTCCCATCATCTTGGCCACATCCTGTCAGTAACAGAAATGAGACACTGACAGATAGCACTGCTTGCAGATATATCAACATTCACCTACTCAAATTAATTTCACAATGCATAATTCAATGCTACTTGTCATCAAGAATATAAGACTGCCTTGAGGATTGCTGTGAAAGTAATTCAGTGCACTATTCCACAATGTGCATTTTGCATGTGTGATGATAAAGCGCTTGGCAATAAGTCATTAAGAGTGCTCAGTACTCTTTAGTGAAATGCTTCACTCATTGTTTTGATATTGTGCTGGCGCACGGAGCTCCAACGTGCTGGGATTCGGGTGTGTTTGAGTGTGAAGGTGTGTGAGAGAGAGGAGGAGGCTATAGCACTGAAGCTTTCTGCCTTGAATGCATCTCATCGCAGCAGAGAGGAGAGAAGAGGAGGAGGAGAGCAGAGCAGAGCAGTGAACTCCCCCACATGATGGCTATGGTAATGAGCTCTCTAAACAAGAACAGCACGATGTGTCATCTCCATGGTTCTGCTTAGTAGTGAGAACATGCACACACACACACACACATTCTCTCTCTTTCTCTCTCTCTCTCTCTCTCTCTCTCTCTCACACACACACACACACACACACACATGCACATGCACATGCATATACTCACTTACACACACATACTCATTAACATGGAAACATACACAAACACACAAACACTTTCACACATACATGTACGCTCCTGTGTGCACGTGCACACAGTGGAATTCACACACTAATACACATATGCTCAAACGCACACGCACACACACACACACACACACACACACACACACACACACACACACAAGCACACAGAAGCCTTTCAAGAGCTATTTATGAGTAAAAAAAACTGAAAAAGATAGATAGATAGATAGATAGATAGATAGATAGATAGATAGATACTTTATTGATCCCCAGGGGAAATTCAAGAAATGGCAAGAAATGGCATTTTGGCATTTACTGCAACTATTTTTTTTGCTGGCTCTTTCAAGGAAATCCCAAAAAAATCCAGTACATTATGTGTCAGCTCTACACCAGCAGAGGAGAGAAATGGTTTTTGTTAGCAGCTGTCTCTGGAATGGAGATTGCCCAGTTATGGCTCTGATCTGGCCTAGTCATGGCTCTAATCTGGCCCAGTTATGGCTCTGATCTGGCCCAGTCATGGCTCTGATCTGGCCCCAATCCACTACAAAGCCAGCTACTATCTGGAGCCAAGCTCCATGAGTGTGAGGTGAGGCTGTTTGTTTATCTGGTTGTCTGTCTGTTTGTTTGTTTGTTTGTTTGTTTGTTTTACGGCACCTCCAGGATGTTGTATCGTGAGCTGTCGCAAAAGTCCCTCACGCCGATCTCTGTGCCCATGTACCAGCCGCTGAAGGGGCAGCCAGTGAACTCCAGGCCGCCGATCTCCAGCAGCATGTTGGACACGGCCGGCAGCCCGTACCACTTCAGATCCAGCTCCTTGAACCACTCAAACCTGCCGCAAAAAACAGCAGAGCAGAGCAGAGCAGAGAGACAGCAGCCATTACGCAACAGAGTCGTGCACACAAGTTCTACACCGCAACGCTCCGACTCACTTTTACACATCTGTTTGTTTTAGCAAATGTCTTGTTAATCAATATTATCAGAGACGAAGTTAAAAACAATCTTGCATATTAAGGTGCAATAAATTGTCTGTCGTTATAAATCCATCAGTTCCTTTTTAGAAGTACACTTCTGGCAGGTGTTTAATGTGGTCCCTGTTTGCCTTATTGCCAGTTGAAGTGGGATGTTTGTGTACAGCAACTGAGGACATCCATCAGTGGATCTGCATGAAATCCCTGCAGTGAGTGCTGCTATAACTCTCTGTATCCCTGCCAAGTCTCAGCCCAAGCCTGAATTACCTTGCCACCCCTAATTTGCGCTACATAAAGCAAACAGCAATGTGCCCAGCCAAAACTATCATTATCACCAAAAGAACACCTGCGAGAGCAGCCCGGCCCCCTCTTCGTGTAATGCACGCTACCTGAGAGTGGTGAGGGGCCCAGGTGGGCTGATCGGTGGCAGCGGTAGTAGCACTAGCTCCCCGGAGGGCTTTTTTCAGCACTAAGACATCATTGGTACGAGCGAGCGGAGACTGCCAAGCTGGCAGCGTCGCTCAAGCCAACTGATGTAGGATTGGAGGAGCCATCCAGTATTGGAGCTTGGCGGCGGTCCCTGCTCAGCACTCTGGAGGATTTCTCCCTTCTGAATGTGAGTCATATGAGTCTCTCTTTTTTCTCTTGCTCTCTGTTTTTCTCATCTCTCTCTCTCTCTATTTCTCTATCTCTCTGATTCTCTCCCTCTTTGCTCTCTCATTGATCCCCTCTCTTTCTTTTTGGCTTCTTTCTTACCACCTTCTCACCTCTTTATCTCTGCCTCCCTCTCTCCCTCCTTCCCTTTCACTGCTCTTCCATTCTCCCTTTCTCTTCATGTCTCTTTCCTTATCCTTATCTATTTATCTACCTTTCAACCTAACTTTCTATATACACCCTCATTTTTCTATCCATTTAACTATCCATCCATTCAGGCTTGTTTACCTCTGCCTCACTTCTCGGAAAACACCCGAGCGCGTACTGTGTTTACCAGGACCATGGGGACACACACAGCATAACCAATCTCTATCGCAAGTACTTAGGGCCTGAAAATAGGCACATAAAAGCAACATGGAAATCACTGACTCCTGTGTGTGTGAGTGCATGTGTGTGTGAGTGTGTGTGTGTGTGTGTGTGTGGGGTATTGAGGAAAAATCTGTGAGCTGATGTGGGTGAGAGTGTGTCCTTGCAAGCCTGTGAGTCTTTATAGCCCTAGGTGTGTGAGTTTGTATGTGTGTGTGTGTGTGTGTGAACATCAGGGGTGTTTACTGCGTTCCTGAATCACTCACTTTGGGTGGATGATGGGCACCTCCAGGATGAGGTCGTCAGGGAGCTCAAACAGCTCTGGGTCATTCCCGTTGGCCTGCAGCAGGAGGGGGAGGACATCGAAGCGACCACGTGGGGCTTTCCAGCCCTGCTGCATACAGATCTAGTCAGAGGAGAATCACAACACCAGGAGTCACTGGAGTCCCTGACAGGACAGCAGCTGATGACACAGCAGAGAGACGTTCAAAATAGCAACCGAAAGCAGGTGTTTTCAAACAATGTTTTCTTTGCTGTGTGAGTTCACTGTGAATGCTTGCAAACACACACATGAATGGTCAGAGGATGTAGTTCATGGCAAACAAACATGGATGCTGGACTACACATTACCATTAAAATAGAATAATCTGGATACACAAAAAATTTTATAAAGTTAAAAGTAGTTGCCGGAATATAGCATTTGAGTAATTAACAGTTTGATTAGGATGGACAGCACTTCCAGTTTAATAGCACTTTCCTGTTACCCTAAATCTAACCTTAACTGTGATGGAAACTAATCAAAATCTTATTGAAGATAGATGTGATTGGCACACACAACCCTCTCTGGGCAAAGGAGTAATACATAATGGACAAAATCAAGCATATCATATGTGGAATCATCTTGACCCAGTAGGGCTAAAAGTATCAAGTCCAAAAGTGTCCCTGTGCACAAGCCTTTAGTGATACAGGTGCAGGTGAGGCAGGTAATTATAATCCAAAAAATGAAAAATCAAAATCACCGCACACTGATGGGGCTCAAATAAAAATGACGTTAATAGTGATCAGTGTGCGGTGATTTAGATTTTTCATTTTTTAGGGCTAAAAGTGTGTTTAAGTATGCAGAGATGAGTGTGCCATTCCCCCCGTGGAGGCTAACCTCTGTGAGCTCCACAGAGGCTGGGTCTCCCAGCACAGAGCCGTCAGGTTGCTTGTAGCCAGCGTAGCGGATCAGCTGGCCGTTCCACACGCGGTAGTCGTGCTTCCCATCCGTCCTCTGGGGGAATATGGTGATGGCCGATCTGGGAAGGAGGAGAGGTCATGTCATGAGTTCATGAGGCCTTTGGCTTTTTGTACTCATTCAGATACAATGACATTGACTTGGTACAGTCCTTGATTACAGCCCAATACACCTTTTGTGAAATTCAGAAAATCTTCAAATGGGAGGAAGTAGCTCTACAACTAATCTCACTCAGATCAGTGCTCCCAATTGTTGTTGGTAAGCTTGAATAGGGCATGACTCTGTCTGAGCCCACCTCACTTGTTCCCATTGAGCCAGAACTGTCTACAAAGAACTGTGAAGACCTTTTTTTAAGAGCACACCAAATTTGACAAAAAAGTGTTTTGGATCATATTCAAGGACTGCACTTTAAAATGATACAGCTGAAAACACTGGACTAAATGAAACTAAATTAAAGTCAAAGTCAAGATGAAAGGGTCAAGCTATTCTTCAGTATTCAATATGTCTAGATGGTAATTTTCAGCAACTCAAGTATCCTATTCCATTTTATTCAATTTGAGGTAAAAAAGACAAAGAAACGACACTTCAACACACTGACTCCTCAACAACGATATCTCCCTATCCTCATTTCAGCAACAAGTTGGCCAACACCAACATTAGCAGGTGCCTCTCATCAGCTGCCACACCAGTGAAAAACCTGCGCTGCAATGATAAATGATGCGGCTTTCTTCTTTTTTTTGTGAGTAAAACCAAAAGCTTCCAACAGCAAGCCTGTCGCTGGGCGCCGTTTCCTATTTCTAGCGGCACACAAGAGTTAGCGAGCAGAGCTTGTTTCTCGGCTCCCTCTGCGCTGCATTCAGCTCTGTGAGGTGAAGCTGACAGCGACAGAGGCCTCGCTATCTGACTCTCTCTCCCTGTGATCATAGAGCCTGTCGCAGCTAATTAAGCAGAACCTGGAGAATTAGTGTCACCTATGATTAGTGCGCTGAGAGAGCTGCGCTGCTGCGCTGCTGTGGTAAAGAGAAGAGAAGAGGGCAGCAAAGAGGAATGGGAAGAGGAGAGTAGGGGGTTGATGATGGTGGAGGGGGCTGAAGCAGAGGAGTGAGGGAAACAAAACCATGGAGCAGTGGGCCGTACTGGGGCCAGATCAGAGCCAAATTAGGGCCAGATCAGAACTGGATTAGAACCGAATTAAGGCTATATCAGAACTAGATCAGAGCCAGATTAAGGCTATATCAGAACTGGATCAGAACCGAATTAAGGCCAGGACAGAACCGGATCAAAGTCGGATTTGGGTCTGATCAGAGGTGTGTTCAAGTGAGCAAACGTACTGTATGCAAACACCAATGTTTGCCTTGAGTCCCCAAAACATTTGCAGATTACGCAAATGCGTCTGAGGACTACATTGGAATAAGGGTTAACATTAAAATCAAACCAACTGTTCTGAAACTCTACTCAAAATGTACAGGTTCACAGAAAATATGTTTGCCTTGAGCTTGTGTATCAGGGCTGACTCCAGCTACTATGTGGGAAGACACACCATGCAGCGAGGGAAAAAGACCAGAGAAGGAAAGCAAGAAATATGGAGAGAAAGATATTTGGATATATAATTGTATTTTTTTGGCAGAAAAAGGGCATGCTCAGAGGAGGCAATGAAGAACTGTGTTAACACTGTCAGCACAATGAACCTTGTGAAATGGCTTTAGACCTGAAATGATAAGCTGCAAGACATGATGATAACTTAATGAAAGAGGGGATAAGTGAATGGCCTGATAGCTTACCTGAGGTTGCCTTTGTTGGTGGCATATTTGATATGATTACAGATGTAATTAAACATCCCATGAGCTGTTGAACAGTCTCTGGCATCAAATACCTACAGTACATTAAAACAGCACAATTGGAAAATGAGACATTGGCAAAGGTTCAACTGAGCAATCCTCACATACAAGTGTCTAAACTAGAGAACACCAGCTAACAGTCATGTATACTGCTTGGGATTGTCATTGTGATAATATGACAATTCCAATATTGCTCATGAAACTACGTTCTCTCTTATGCAGGCACAAGGTTACTGTAGAAATGGGATGATCCATGGAAGTATTATTTAGACCTTAGACTATATACATTCATTTCAATGACCAATGCTATGTCAACATTCATTATCTAAATTTATTTGGTTGACACTTTTATCCAAAGCAACTTACAGATGTCAAGTAATTGCAGGACTAATAATAATAATAATAATAATAATAATAATAATAATAATAATAATAATAATAATAATAAGGACTAGACTCTCTAGAGCAACTCAGAGTTAAGAAAAGTAACCAAATGTGTATTTAGGCAATAAGCCCTGAGAGCCCGTAGAATCCAGTGATTTAAAACAGCTAAGGGCCGTTGTTAGGCACGACACGCAGCGGCTTATTGCTTTTCTAAAATGGTTGCTGTAAGATTTTACAAAATAAAGGCACAACAACGAGAAATTCATATGGTTTATTCATAGATTGTCAATCTTCCACCAAGAACTATATTAACTCTATCAGAATGGTTGCTAAGCAATGTCGAGACTCAGCAACTCTAACTTTTGTATCAATTTGTGGTGACGCAGTAATAAAGAACGAAATGCGGTCAAAGTATAGGGTTATGCTGGGTTTTACAAGGCCTATTTTCTAAAATGGATAGTTCCAATCCTTGACTATAATTGGCTGAATCGCGTTCAATACCATGAACGCGATTCAGCCAATCATAGTCAAGGATCAGAACTATCTATTTTAGAAAATAGGTCGCACTCATGACTGCAACTGAGCCTATGGGAAACAAACCTCTTGCCACTGAAATAACCAAAGCTGACCGACTGAAGCTTAGCCTTCTGACCTGCCTTATCCTGGCCCAGCCACCCACCCACCTGCAGCTTTGACCATTGGATCCTGCCCACGCATCGGGCAGCATTCCTCCAGGCGTGCTTGGCACCGTAGATGAGCTCCGTGTCCTTCAGCTGGTACGTCCCCGTTGTCTCAATCTCCTTCGTCACCTCCTCCAGCCTGTCGACGTGCGCCTTGGAGCCACATCTGCTCTGGCACATACGTCACACACACACACACACACACACACACACACACACACACACACACACACACACAGAATATGCATACACATATACATTATACACAACTACATACGTCATATGCAAATGGACCCATACACATATATTAACACACACAGACAGGAAAAGCAGTATCCGTGTGTAAGATGTGATAGAGAACGTGTGAAATTGAGACACGTCTACATTTCACATATTCCACCATTCACAAAAAAACTAATCTAGCATTAATTTGGCAGCACATGCACAGGCTACAAGAGCCACAGAGTATCGAAATTGAGATTCTTCACTTTTTATTGGTATTAAAACAATAATGTTGGTATCGTGACAACAGGAGTTGTGGATGTGTCCCCACCAAAGCTGAGACCAAACCTACGCCCTTGCCACAGATAGATGGTGAGATGTTGAGATGGAGGCTGGCTTGCCTTTTTATGGAGCTGTAGTACTGATTGATGAAGTCGGTAGCCAGGGGAAGAAGCTGGTCTTTGGTTCGCACCTCATCTGGCTTGCGGCTCTGCTGGTTGGGTGTCATAATGGAACCGAGGCACACCTTCTCAGTGCAGATGGGTACCTGGGAGCCACACACACACACACACACACACACACATGCACACATACACAAACACACACACACACACGCACACACACACACACACACAGTGATTGTCAAACAGTGTGTCCAGAGAGAAGCGTCAGTCCAATCCCTGCCTCTCTCTTCATCCCTCTATTTGTTTCTCCAGCTCTCTTTTCCTTCTGCTCTCTTTCTGCGTCTCTCTCCCTGGGCCAATTCATCTCTCACTTGTTCTCTCTCTCTCTCTCTCTATCTAATTATTTCTCCATCTTACTCTTTTCATCAAGTGCTGCTGAATGCCTTAGAAAAAGCACATGACCTAAATGCACAGTGAGCCTTCTAATGTGTTTATTAGGCAGATCATGCCACACGTACACAGATGGAACGGAGAAACCATTTCCTCTGTATACTGGAGATGTGGCAAGCCCACAAATGAGCTCGGATGAGCAGAGAGAAAAGTGGAGAGAGAGAGAAAGAAAGAGAAAGAGGCAGAAAGAGAGAGAGAGGGAGTGATAGCACAGACAGGAAAGAGGAAATCAGCCAGTGCCCAAGAACGAGTTCATATGGTCAGTGTAATAAGATTAGATTTGATGTGCACTGTCACTTTGGGTAGCTGCTAATGCGTTGAATACATTAGGGGGGAAACGGCAATGTGGAAGCGTGACACAAGTGCGAATTTAACGCTAAACTCAACGCTGCTAAAACGATGTCCTTCCGTCACGCTAGAGCACCCACTCGGGCTGTTAAATGAATGTGTGGACCAATGAAGTCCGCAAAAAGTGACCGAAAAACCCCACCCAGCCAGCTCCTACTCTTCTCTGGCCTGTAAACTCTGAGAAAAGAGGCTCAAAAAACCCTCCATTATGTCACAAGGACACGTCTCGCCCAGACCTGGTCGGATTGACTAAATGAACTGTCGGACTAAATTACTGATTGATTTGCTGTCCCCACTGACCGTCTAAAGCACTGACAGACTGACAAGCTGATTGGACTGACTCACTCACAACAGTAAAAAGAAAAATGTGTTGGGAGAGAGAGGGAGATAGAGAGGGAGGGAGGGAGGATGGTGGATAGTGTTAAAAATAAAACAAAGAAATCGTTTGCGCCTGAACGCTTCCGCCAGTCATGAAACACTAGGGGCTCGCGCCAAGCAGCTGCCTTTTTCTCTTCGTCATCAAGAGTGCCATTCGCTGAGGCTCAAACTCTGCGGCTCAGAAACTCCTGTGTCCTGTGACGTTCTGCATAATAATAACAAGTCTAAGAAGTCATCATACTGCCAATTATGCCATCCGCACATGCCACTAGTAGGGGCCCATGCAGAAGTCATGAAAGTGATTCAGTGGCACGAGCACAGCCGGGGGAGAGCGGGTAGCATCAGCTGTCCTGTGAGTGCAGATGGAATGGTGCCCGAGAGTGAGTCGGGAACGGACTCGGGCCGGATCAGGCCTAGGTCCAGAGCAGAGCCATTCCAGTGGCGTCACACTGCTGTGTAGATTGACACTCTCTAAGAGTGTTCACCCACTGGGTCCCTCTGAGCCCAGGAACTTGCTCATCGTCTTGCACACACTACTGTAATAATGATTATGTGCTGATAGACCTAAAACTCCATTAGTGGTATGTACTTTAGCTACAGCACATGGGTTTTATTTTCTTTTGGTTGTTGTGCTGCTGCTTTTAAATCTATTTTGTAAACATTTGTGAGAAACAATCTGAACTGAAACATGCCCTCAACCTACTTGTTCTGAGCATGTGTGGCATCTTGGATTAGCTTCTTTCATGAATAAAAAAGTTGCACCCAAGAAAGGCAACCAGGGGCCAGGAAATGGTTGGTAATTGGCTAAAATCCGGTTGTCCAGGGCGACCAGACAACCATTAAAGTAAATCCCTGTGAGAATATATCTCAAGCATGTGATTTGTGTGTGTGTGTTGTTGGATGGGTGTGTAATGTGTAAATGATTGATGTCACAACGGAGTACCTGGTTGCTGGCACCGAGGTGCAGTGTGTCACTGTAGACCGTGCCGCTCTCCCAGTTCTTGACCTTCATGAAGCGCGGGCATTTGGAGGGGCTGCCGTTCAGCAGGTTTCTGTTGGGCGATGTCCTCCCTTGGCTAAGAGGCTTAAAATAGGAAAAACATTTAAGAAACACGTCAATATCTCAAGCTCTTCCATTAGCACTTAACTGCTTGGCCTGTTTCACATTGCCTACTTCTGTGTTGTGTTATGTCTGTGTTACCTGTTGATTTTCATTTTGGCGCCCATACTAAGAAGCATGACAAGCGACTCAGGCACAGCTCAAGAAGCATGTCATCTAGACATTTTCCGCATCAAGTCTATTTTTCACGCATGCTGAAAGATATAGCTCTGGCAGTAGCAGTGCCACAGCAGTCATGCTGGCAATCTGAAGACACGTACACAAACATGAGCCGCAGCTGTTTGTTTGCAAGTTGGCAATATGAAACAGACCAGAGAAAGTTGATGAGTCTCTTACCGATGAAAATGTCTGAATGTATTGAGCACCTGTTTAACAATGCAACAGATAAAATCCTGCAATTATCATAACAAACATACTCTATCTTTATGGTCAAAATACACTCAAAACATGAAAGAGGTAAACGATTAAAAGAGTTGATGCCAGTGTCATTTCAGTTTCACATAATTGCACAGTGAATTCCAGTTGTCTGTGATGGGTCACAAAGAGTGTACAGCAGAACAAATCAGCTTCATAACACATTGTCTTGAGGAAAGTTTCCATTGAAAAGCATGCGTGTGATCCTGGACCTCATCGTCCCCAAGATCAAAAGAAAATCAATCTGCATCCTATTCAAACCCTACTGTCATCTCTGCAAAGGCCCACAATTTGTGACTACCAGGACAGGCACCTGAATGCCAACATAATTGTAGCATTTTTCCCCGCAGGAAGTGACTGTGTTGAATGTCAATCGGGGCTCATTGATGTGCAACTGTCCTACAAGGGAAAAACGAGAGGCGCTCCCTTTGAATCGATTTGATTCAGAACACAATAGTGGTTTAGTGTGCAACGCAGAGGGGCTAACACCTCGACGTGAACCAGGCCATGTATATGATCATTATCTCACAGGCCGCACATTGTGCACACTGAATCGCCTATTGTACTCTAAGAACAAAGACACCTCATTAACTCCCATCAGATGAGTGTGTGGTGAACCAGATGTGGTGAATTAAGTTGTTTAAACTCTGTGTGAGTGTGTGTGTGTGTGTGTGTGTGTGTGTGTGTGTGTGTGTGTGTGTGTGTGTGTGTGTGTGTGTGTGTGTGTGTGTGTGTCAAGAGACAGTCAAAGAGAAAGAGAAAGACAAACTTCCGAGTTGAGGCCACAAAAGAAATTGAAAACTGTAATTTGACTTGTCTTGTTCATAGATTTATTAATTGATGTGCATTAAAGATCTGCAATGAAAGGGACTTTTCGCATAATTATGTTTCCAAAGGAGCTTAAAAGGCACTGGCATCAGAGAAAGAAGCGGGTACCCAGTGATAGGGTCCAACATCTCTCCCCTACTTATTAGACTTTCATTTATACAACGCCCACACTGTCCGACTACAGTATTCTCAATAAAAAGGGACTTTAAAAAGCCAAAATTCACACAGTAAAGCAATTAACTGTCATCACTTTAAGGTGAATTCCTTCCCCTAACAACCATTTTCAAATGTAACATGTGCAGCGTTAAATCATTTCATATCATCTTCTTAATCTGCTCTGATAACTTTTAAATTTGCGGCTCTATAGATGCGTGGGAGTCAGACTGCAGCTGAAGCATCCCTCTTATTTTGCACTGCAGATCTGCAGCAGAGCGTGTTGTTACTTGCAATATGGTCTGCTGACAATCTTCACTGGCTTAAATCAGCAACCCACTGCACAGTGCCTTCAACCCCAGGCTCAAATATAGAAGTAAGTATGAGGCTCAAATAAATAAGTGATGTTGCTGACGACGACTGAACTGTTAATTTGTTGACAGAAATGCTTACGTTGTCCAGCCTGGCTTCAACTGGTCCGTAGAGGGCGATAGCTCAGGAGACGCATTATGCGAAAGCGGGACCTCTTCATGCATGAGTCAAATGGCAGTTGACTCACATTCACATGTTGACACACACATCACATCCAATAAAGTAAACTCGATGAGAAATAAACCGCAACTTTCTTGCCCAGCGTGTGAGTCATAATCTGTCTTTTGAAGTGCGTGTCTGAGGGATACCTGGGGAGAGGCGGGTCTGATGTGAACAGCAATCAAAGCTTGGTCTAGTTTGCGCTCTTCTATGGACGCTGCCAAGGCACCAGAGTCTCCACACTGACTCTTGCAGCCTTCAGAGAGAAGTCCTCTGGCTAATGCAGAAGAGTGCCCAGCGGCCAACAAACCACACAACCCCTCCAGCTACAGCAGGGGCACCCCAGAGACAGACTAGCTCTGAACTGCCAATGATTAGATGAGACAGATCTGGACCAGATCTAGGCCAGGTTTGACCCATGGTCAAAAGCCCCTTTAATTCAATTAAATTAAATTCAATTCAATTCAATTCAATTCAATTCAGTTCAGTTCAGTTCAGTTCAGTTCAGTTCAGTTCAGTTACAGCAGCAGTGATACATGCAGCAATAACAATGGTCTCATGGTCTCAATGGTCTAAGACACTCCCCAGAGCCCACAACCTGAACACTTTTTTCTGGAATGGACAACATCTTTCTGGTTAAAAAGCCAGCCCCACACTATCGAAGGAAAACAGCACACTCCTCAAATTAATTTCTGTCCAGAAATGGCTCTCTGCAGTAAGCTTTCTCTCACTGCTGTGACCTGCCATAGATGCCTGTGTTGGGCTTCGCAGGGTTGTCAAATGGGCCTTTCATGATAAAGCACTTAAGAACACACAAAAGATGATTTATGCTTCATGTCCATTTCATTTTTTTTCCGGTTAACTTTGAGCAGCACACAAGTTTTCCCACTAAGAAATGCATAAATATGCTGCAGCAATACTCCTCTCGCCCTCCAGCTTAGTGGAAGTCAAGGTGAATGCAAAGCCACATCATGATTTCTATGGCTCCCAGTGTTTCCCATACATTGACTTATTTGTGGCGGGCCACCACAATATCAACACTGACCACCACACAATGATTTTCCAGGTTGTACTAAATTGTGCTTTAATCTGGTTAGCATCATAACCATGCTGCGCTAATGTGTTTAAAATGGTTGTATTCAAGTTAATTCTGCAAACCTACCACCACAAATAGAATTCAATTTTGTGGGAAACGCTGGGCTCCTGACTGACCACTGCCCTGCACTGCTTGTGTGGTCATGACACATGCTCTGTGGCCAGCCTCCACTGCTCTGAGAGGCACTTTATGGACCTCTGGGCAAGGCCTCACTTCAGGCTGTTTGTGTACACACTCCAACACAACAAGCTCTCTGCTCCTCCATCATCCCTCTCACCCCCGCAACCTCTCGCCTGTCCAATTGTCTCCCACCACCACACACACATGCACACAAACACACAGGCACGCACGCACACACATACACACACACACACACGCATGCCCACACACACATACACGCACATGCACACACACAAACGCACGCACACACATGCACGTCATGCACATGCACACACACGCGCGCGCAAACACATGCACACACACACACATACATGCACATGCACGCACATGCACACACACATGCACGCACACACACGCACATACACGCACATACATGCACATGCACAAACACACTTCAACCTCTCTTCTACTCTCTTCCCCTCCCAACCTCTCACCCCTGCAACCTCTTGTTTGTCCAATTGCGTCCCACCACCACACACACACATACAGTGCACACACAAACACACACATACACACACCCATGCACATACACACACACACACTTCAACCTCTCCGCTTTACTCTCTTCCCCTTCCAACCTCTCACCCCCGCAACACACACACACACACACACACACACACACACACACACATACACACACGCACATGCACACACACACACTTCAACCTCTCCACTTTACTCTCTTCCCCTTCCAACCTCTCAGTCCTGCAAGCTCCCATCCCTCCATCCCCAAAACCCACTCACTCACTCCAGCCTCTCTGGTCGAGCCGCTCCCTTTCTCCCTCTCCGCCTCCTCTTCAACCTTGCATACACAAACATACATATATGCATACACACACACACACACACACACACACACACACACTGGCTCTCAGAGAGGGTTAATTGCCTGGAGAGACTGCATCAAGCAGAAGGCAGAGGGATTGACTCTGTGTGTGTGTGTGTGTGTGTGTGTGTGTGTGTGTGTGTGTGTGTGTGTGTGTGTATGCTGGCTGCAGCTGCACGCATTCATTGCTCTCCATCCGGTTCTCTTTCAAGGAGCTTGCACGTCATAAGTGGGAGGATTTGATTGGCATGTGTGGATTAGGGCACAAGCAGCACGAGGACTCCGATCCCGCCTCAGGCCTGGCCCCTCTCTCTATCTCCCTCTCTCTCCCTCATTCTCTATATCTCTCACTCTTACTCTCAATCTCCTTCATCGTTTCTCTCTCTCTCTCTCTCTCTCTCTCTCTCTCTATCTATCTATCTATTGATCTATTAATCAATCAATCAATCTATCTATCTATCTATCTATCTTGGATGTGGGAACATTTATACTCCTGCTTCTACTAGCTTTGCTAACACCGATGCGGAGTCTCGTGCTTCGACATCTTCATGGCCCTCAGGCCGAGAGAGACTCAGGTGATAAGATCCCAAGAAAGAGCCAGGTCTAGCAGCACACGTCTATCACACACATGGACACACACACTGATTGGCATGCCCCCCCTCTGGCCTCAAGGCAGATACACAGGATAAAGGTGTTCACTGGAAGAAAAAGTTGCCAAATGCGCACACACACACACACACACACACACACACACACACACACACACTAAACCACACACAACGCTGTGGCACAGAACATGCTGTCATGGTATGTTCTCGTGCCTTCAATCGACCACCTTTGACATGCATAAACACATTTGATCGCACACGCAGGATTAAGACTAACTTGTTCAAAAGTATTCACTTACGCACGCTGATGGCGGTGCTCCCTTATCGTCGGCACTCTCTGAGTACGGGTTGTTGAGCACCGTGGGCATGTTGTCCTTCCTCCAGAGGTCATCAAACACTCTGTCGTTATCGGATGCCAGCTGTGAGGTCATGCCATTTCCCAGGCACAGATCCCTGAAAGGCAGGCAGACAGGCAGGCAGGCAGACAGACAAACACAGACAGACAGACAGACAGACAGGGCTTGCGTCAGGATACCCCACACCCAAACATCTGTTTTCTGAAGTCCATTAGTCAGGCACTTCTTCCTCCCATGCCTCCAAAGTCACTGGCCCACCTTTCTGAAGGTCACATGCAAAACACTCAAGCATCTGCTGGCTTGTTTATTTCAGCCAGTGAGTGCAACATCACAAACTGTCGTCTAATAAATAATGGTCCAATAAAAGCCTTATTTACTAAACACGCTTGAGCATGTGTTTATCAAGGCAGAATTGCATCTTGGGAGTCATGGTCACATATTTACAAACTAAGTGAGATAAGAGGCACTGGGCAGGTAGGCAGAGAGGCTAAAACTGCAGGGGGATTGGTGTGTGTGTGTGTGTGTGTGTGTGTGGGGGGTCATGGTGCAAACTGTGTGTGGGTGTTGGAGAGAGGGGTCCTTGTAGGTCAAACTGATAAACTAGCTCTGTCCAGCAGCGTTCAGGTGACTCATATGGGCGGCTTCAGCACTTGTGAGAGACACACGCACACACACACACACACATCTCTCTTACTCTCTCATTACCATGTCTCTCCCTCTCTACTTTTCTCTGTCTCTCTCTCTCTCTCTTCCTCACTGATGCCTTTCAGTTTCTTCAATCAAACACAAACAACTAACGTCACTCTTTTCTAGACTAGTCTGTCACATCAAACCATCGACTGCCTCGGTCTACCTCAAATCTATAAACCATCGACTGCCTCGGTCTACCTCAAATCTATAAACCCAGTACAAGTTTGATTTTGTCAGACATTAATGTCTTTTTTATTTCCATGACTATCAGTTGCTTAAAAACCTTGATGTTTGATTAAGTGCAAGCCTGTTTCATTTCAAATGACAAAGTCTGAAAATGACAAAGGTCCCTGGAGAAGAGCCCTTGAATCAATAGTCCCCTTTCCTCATTCTCTTTTCAAGGCTCTCTCCAAAAAATGGATCCAGCCTTTGATGCTTAATGAGGAACTTTTCCAAATGGATGACATTATCAGAGTCAATTTGGTCAGTGGACTCTTTTCTCTTTGCTCTTTTCTCAATGTTATGTTCCGTTTCATTCTGGCGGTCCAATAGAAAACACTCAAGAGCACCAGCAGTTCACTTCATCCACTAATCAGTGGATCGTTTCAACGGCGAATGGGCTCGCTAGGGACAGAGAGAGGGGGAGGGAGTTCGGTACAGGCACATTAGTGCTAATTCCCTGAGAAAAATTATTAACCTCGGAGGATGGAGCGAAGGAGGTGTGGACAACTTGTGAGTCCACATCATTTTGAGATGAGTATGTCGCAAATTAGCGTTCAATCTGCCATGCTTTCAAATGCAGTAATTAAAAACACAAAAGCAAATGACTGGAAAGGAAAAAACACAAAACACAATGCAACTGCTCGATTTAATATACAACAGGAATCATTTTTCTAATTAAGACCAACTGGTACATTTAAGAATATGAATCTGAAATCTCGATTGTTAATGAGACCTACATTTATCCATTACAGTAATTATCCTTCTCTTAAACTAATCTAAAATCTAGTATCTTCCTCTCAGTCTAAAGTAGGTCTAATTATTGCTTACTGCCTGAATCGGTTCAAACAATGGCATATCTCATGGCTCTGCATATTTCCATATTTACATTATCATTTGGTACACATTAAGGCTGTTGATTTGAGAATGATCTAAATATCTGTTTAATGCGTACAGTGACATCTCTCTCACTTTAATGATTTGTTAGTCTTTATCTATAATTAAAGTTAAGTAGTGTGCCTGAGGAACTTCTGGGCATCACCCTTTATATGAAGAGGCACTTAAAGTACTGCACTAAAGTAATTTACTATTAAAGGTTAATATAACCTACTTTTGCATGTCACTAACATTTGACTTGGAGAACTGTTATTCAAAACACATTTGTGAAAGCAAAATACTGCATCCACCAGACCACTCAGTATAACATAATTGTTAAAGTCATGTTGGTCAGTTACAGTTACAGGTACAGTTAAAACTGGCTACAGTTATGTGGGTCCTTCAGGACGGTGTGTAATAGTTACCTCTCTACTTGGACCTCGGCGTCTTTTCGGTCCACTTTTCTCTGTCCCTCTCCGTTCAGCTCCCTCTTGCTGTTCTTGATGAGCTTGAGCACGGGCTCGATCTCTTTCAGTAGGTCGTTGTTCTCCTCCACGCCATTGAGCAGCAGAGGAGAGTTGATGCCATCGCCACCGCCGTCCCTCAGGAGGGGATCCTGCTCGATGAGGGGGATGAGTGAGCGTGGAGGCTCCTTGCGTTGGCCCATTGCTGACGCCACCGTGGTCATGGACAGGTTCTCGATGGCTCGCAGCTCCTTGCTGCTGGCGCTGACGGGCGGGACAGGGCAGCACAACAGGCCACGCTCGAAGGACTTGGAGGCGGGGAAGACGATAGGCCGGGTGATGCGGATGGTGCGCTGCCGCCCGTCGCCCGTCAGAGTGGTCTCCAGGTGCGTGGAGAAGCCCTCTGGCCCGCGCAGGATGAGCACGGCGTGGCTCTCGGGCGACACGTTCTTGAGCGTCTCCAGTGCCCGCTCATAGCTCATGTCCACCAGCGGCTTGTTGTTGACGGCCAGCACGATGTCGCCCACCTGCACCAAGCCGCACTCCTCGGCAGCGCCGCCGCGGATCAGGTCCGACACGATGACGGGCGGCTTGCAGACACGCTGCTTGACCAGGAAGCCCAGGCCACCCACCTTGCGCTTGAAGAGGCGCACGGAGATGATGTTGGGCTGCAGCTGACGCACGCTGGGCTCCGACTCCTGCATGGCGGTGGTGGTGCCGCTCGGTCTGTCCGTCACTGCTGCTGCTGCGCTAGCACAGAGGAGAAGCGCAAGAGAGAGGACATCAGGGAAGAGGAAGAGGAGGAAGAAGTGGACAGCGGAGGAGGCAAACAGCAGAAAGAGAGGAGAGGAGAGAGATAAGAGATGGTGGCAGAGAGAGAAAGAAGAGAGTAGAAAAGAGGAAAGGGGTGAGAGAGGAGAAGAGAAGAGGATAGAACAGTAGAGGAGGTGTGAAGAGGAAAGGGGTGAGAGAGGAGAAGAGAAGAGGATAGAACAGTAGAGGAGGTGTGAAGAGGAAAGTAACATGGGGGAGAGGAGAAAAAGAAAGGCACAAGGGGAAGGAGAGGACATGGAGAGGAAAGGAAGTGAAAGGAAAAGAAAGGAGAATCAAAGAGGAGAAGGGAAAGAGAGGAGAGTAAAAGGGGGGCGAGAACAGAGGGGGGATTGTGAGATGACAGGAGAGGACTGAATCTATTGTAACATTCAAAGGCACATGGAGGCCTGACATCCACACCAGTGGTCAGAGCACAGAAGTGACAGCACGCAAAATAGACTCATTTAGAGGATTTAAAAAATGAGGCAGTTCATACAGTGAGGAATGTTATTTCTCCAAATAGCTCTCCCGGAGATCAGAGACGTGTGCTGTTTCAGAGAAGAACGCACTGGATCTCATTGAGGGGGACGGGTAAAGCAGCGTGGGGGAGCTACAATAACCAAAAAGGCCACTTTTAGTTTTAACCAATATCAACCAAGTCAGAAAACAGTCTGAGAAAGCACTACTCTGGGAGTCCATGAGTGATCTACAATGGGCTCAAGGTAAATCAAACAAATTGGACAGTAGTGTCCTTCATAGCTTGATGTTCTTTTGACCCCGTGCGCCCTTCCACCCATAACTCTCTCATAGCGCTTTCATGCCAGACATAGCATTCTCTGGAATAAGGAAACAATGGCTTAGTGGGTATTGGGAGCTGCCATTTAGAAACTAATCCTCAATGATTAACTGATGACAATTAATATGTGTCTTATCTGAGAAGAGCCTACAGTAAGTCTGTGTGTCAGATTTTAATGAGTTAGTCAGCCAAGGCGCAGTACCAAGGAGAGCGACCTCACATTGAGACGTTCAGGGAATTGCGTAAAGTAATATTAATTAATGACACATGCTACATGTTTAGTTTTTGCAGACTGCTGGAAGGAGATGGCATGCTTAAATCCATCTCCGCGCTTACAATGTCTAAAATGCCATAATAAATACGGTTTCGGTGTCTGTTCGCCAACACCATGACTCATGTCTTTCCACCTTTAAACATTGTCACTGTGGGCTATATTGTCACAGTCATGTTCCATCGAATTCCAAACAAATCTTAAAGCCTATGTGCACAACTACATTTTTCGTGGTTTCTGATAACCGCTTGAAGATAAATGAGTTTGATACCATTGATATTTACTCATTTATTTCTCTATTAACAATATTGTAATAACGGGTCACGTTGAATGTGGGCAAAATCAAGATCAGTTATAGAAATTCAAAATGCATCGCTGCAGCCATATGCATCGTTGATGACAAACAATATAATGGTGGCTTAGGCGACTTCACATAGTGTTTTACATTTTTGTACATATGGTCTACAAGTCCCCCTTTTGGCAAGAGTATAGCCTACTTATTGCACGTGGGGAAATGCGTTGTTGCCTCTGATAAATCGGGAACAGTGCTGCTTGTCAGATTTAACCAAAAAGTTTTACATAGTTCGAAAGTATGAAGACACCGTGTATCAGTTTAGAATGATTTCAAAAAGCCCACAACAGAAGCAACAGAGCTCGTTGTTCATGAAGTCAACGCCGAGTAGTAAATTATATCATATGAACGCACACTAGTTGCTCTTAAGCGACGTGTCTCGGGGTAAAGCTTGCTGAAAATCTTTTTGTGTACAGTTATTTTAGGTCAGAGCTTTCTTGATAAACGAGTATCAAACTTTCAAACCGCTTGTTTTAATTTAGTTTTAAGATAACCCATGAAATTGCAAGAGTAGTGCTCACCTTCACAAAAGAAATAACGGAGGATTTCAAAACGTCTGGTTACTCTCCTCTTTTTGAGATATCCTCTGTGCAAAGACTTCAAAACAGATATTTTCGTTCCTCAGATGTCTTTAGAATATTCGCCCGTCCAACTTGAAGCTGTCACATCAGAGAGGCGGCATGACTGAGATAGTCATAGCCGCTTGGCGCTGCATTAGAATATGGTAAGGGTGGAAAGCGGTTATGAGCTCGCAGCGGGTCGTGCGCGGGCATTTATTCTGTGGTTGTACTGCCTTCTCTTCTGTCATCAGAAGGACTGGTCCCTTCTGACGTACCAGTGCTTTAATGGCTCTGTTTACAACCTTATTGACTGCAGAAAAAATGCAGAATATCATTTCAACTGATGGCTAATTATTCACAATGTTTTTAATTAATAGGAGAGGTCGTGTAATGGACGCAATCCACGTTTGATTATTATACTGTCATTCCTTGTCATGTTTTCTTTTGGTTATTATTCATTTTCAGAATGCAAAATTATTTTTATTGTTTGAAATAGTGTTTGATATTTTAGATCCCCCTTCTCTGCCATTGCAACCAGGTGGACAAAGATTTTTTTTGTTGTTCCCTTGTTTTTTGGTTCCCAAGCTTGCTGTTTTGGAATGACCCCCACACACACACACACACACACACACCACCACCCCCACACACCCCACTTGATTTTGGATCAAAGTTTTGCAGTTTTGGTCTCAACAGCTTGGCTATAATCGTTTCAGTAGTGTAGATTGTTATGACACTCACTGAGCTTTTGATCTGTATCTTATCTCTGGTGTCATATCACATCATTAAAAGTGTAGGGCTGTATGCTATACCATAATGAGTCAACTGAAGCTTAGTTAGCTTGCACACGTAGTGTTTGTACTTGTGTTTGGATAAACAGGCCTTCATCTTGAACTGAAGAGTAACACTGAGTTTGTTGAATGTCACACCTTGTGAAATTATGTAGGATGGGTGTAATTATAATGATGTATTACCCCTGTCCTCAACCAGCAGCCAACCTTTGCACCTTGACTTCAAAGATGACCCTACTCCCCCACCCCACTGCTACAAAAGTTCGGGAGATTCAAGGAAAAAGTGGACAGTGACAGAGGCAGGGCACTGGGACACCGCACAGAGCACATTTAGTGCAGGAGGGGTTTCTTCCTGTGTGACGTAGGAAGACAGTACACACACACACACACACAACACACACACACACACACACACACACACACACGCACACGCGCGCGCGCATACACACACACATGCGCGCATACACACACACATACACAACACGCACACACACACACACACAGACCCACACACACACACAGACCCACACACACACGCACACACACACAGCCTGCTGGCTTGGCCATGTCATTATGTCAATCACTTCCTGCTTGAGAGCTACCATCTGCCCTCTAATAAAGGCTAGCACTGGAGATGGATCACTGTACTGTGGATCTTCTAAGCCTCTGTATGTGTGTGTGTGTGTGTGTGTGTGTGTGTGTGAATGGAAGGGGGAGGGAGCTTCTTCTAAAATTATGTCTCTCACGCTGTATGCCTCTGTCTGCTTTTTGGGCTCCCTGGAAGTGTGTGTGTGAGAGAGAGAGAGAGAGGGGGGGGGCTCGCTCGCACGCACGCCTGTGTCTATGTGTATAATTGAGAACTGAGGTCCACTCTGTGTCTCCTAATGCCTAATGCCTCTTAAAGTGTTGACATTGCCTCAGTCCTTGATGAATGTGCTGAAACAGTGTATGCGCATTCTGCTGGACCATATGGGGAAGTAGACGTCACATCTGCATCCTAAGGGATGCACACGTCATTAACATCTTAGCTACTCGGAAGAGGAGGGATGATATGGATGCTTAAGGCCAAACCATTTCATCATATGGAAGAGAAGATGCCTAAGGTGACTTACACACCTGAGTCTACTGTTTTTTTCTCTCTGTTTGTTCATTTTATCTTTCTTCTTCCTTGACTGAGAATGTGCTATTTATGTTATGTTCTTTTAATTGTTCCTTAGGCCTGATGTATGTGCCATCATTTGGGCTTGACTTGTGATTCAGGTTGCTATGGTAACTATCCTTTTTTATTGTGTTTAGTCACATAATCTTCCATTCTTATGATATCCAGTCTATTAGCTCAGTTATTTTACTCAGTCTGCACTTGTAAATGCTCTGTTGCCAAATTACATAGCAATTTTAGTGGGCGATTCGCTGTAGACACACAAAAACTTCAGATTTCAAAAAATGAATTAAATCTCTCCTTGTTGTGTATGTCAATTGGAAGCACATATTTTTTATCTAAGTCAGCCAGTCCCATTATTCTCTCCACACACACACAAACTCACACACTCACTCACACACACACACACACACACACATGCTTATTAGGTATTAACAGTGCACAAGCAGTTAACAATTCAATACTAACAGTTAGTTAACTGTTGTTATCCTTTATTAAGTGTGCTTGCAAAGCAGCACACTTATTGTTCTTCTTAAGTTTTATTATTATTCCCGTCTCCCTAATTTTTTGTCAGCTCTAGCGCCTAGGCCCTTTGAGACAGAGACACCGTTCCAACTTTAAAACGTCCGGTCAGTACCGGTGTAAGTTGGTCGCGAAGATGACGTCAGGTGGGCGTGTCGTTCGTCCGCCATATTGGATTGAACAGAAACGAAACTAAATTTACACAGGTCACAAATTTGGTCCGAACGCCACGAAACTTGACGTACATTATCCTTGGACCAAGCCTCACAAAAGTTACCGGAAGGATTTTTGATTCTCGAAAGCGTTTGGCCGTCACAGCCAAACGAAATCGGCGGCGAAGCTCCGAAACAGGAAGTCGTCCATATCTCAGGAACACTGTCACATATCGATACCAAATTTTGTGTTTGAACTCGGGACTCCAATGTCCATTTGGCAAACCACCCCCCCTGTATTTGGTAACTATCACCTTACATATTTGCAGTTGTACTGGTACATCTATCACAATGCCTTCCAAGTATGCACAATGTCTCCAGGCAACCTTGCCCAATCATGAAATCCTTGCTCTGCCATGGGATAGTATGGACTTCCGAACTGAAATGGTAAGGAGAACATTAGCTATTTATTGCTGACATAGTACAGTTGTTTTCACATTGACGGTATTCAAATTAAAATTTTCATTATTGTTAAATATCATGATGGGAGAGTAGTATTAAAAATGTTACAAGTATGCAATGTTTACGGGCATTTAGGTTTTACTGTGTTGTTTTATTGTAAAGACATGCAAGGCATCATGGGCCGTAATGAGACCTGTGGAGACTGAAGGCCTGTGGGTCATGAAGGGCACTTATTTGAATGTGTGGTGCCCTAACCCACGTAAAGACACAGTGAAATAACATGTTACACTATAGAAACATGATATAATTGGGAACACATATTGTTCTAACTATAAAAATGGCATATTGCATGATATTTCCACAACCGCGAGATACACGCTTCACGATAACGGCAAGAAGTTGTTAACAGACGTTCACCAAGATGTATAGCCCATCAGCAATCTATTAAAAATAACACCTATTTGAAGTACCATTCATGATATGTTGTCAAATATTGAAGTTGTGGGAAGTACATAGCTTAAATGGTATGTTTCTTTCGTCCCCCATGCCTGTTCCATTCATTCTGGCCAGGAGAGTCGAATGAAACAAAACGCACATTCGACTTCTGCTCAAATAGCTCATGAACGGTTTTGTTCAGAGATGAAATTCCAACTGTATTTGACAGAGGACAGATGTAGGTTGCTAGTGACAAAATTTTAGCTTCCAGTGTGGTACGATGTCTTTGCAAATTACATTTCATTGAAAAGTCCCGGTTCTCCCCCTATGTAATAGACGTGCAGGGTGCTAAAGCTTGTCAGGCATAGCAACAGTAAGTAAGGAGGGCGGGACTTAGCGAAGGGTGAATTATCATGGTCACGGTTGTCAATTAGGCAATAAAAATGTGTGAATATGATTATCTAAACTGAGGTTAGTTTCATATACTGTATTGAAATGAAAAAAGAATAGTCTATATTTCAATCAAACACAGCAGCCAAATACAACATAAAAATACATTTTTATAGATTTTATAGACTTTCACAGATTTTATAGTTATATCTGATTGTTTTCATGGAGCTGTAGCCTTGTTGAGGTAAGACAATACCAAAATAAAAGTGCTTAATAAACTCTTGGCCTTTTCTCATATAGCCTAGCCTACCCTACAAGAATAAAATAGGTCTACAAATCAATAAACTCTCTGGGCTTATTTTGTTCCAAAAGTAGACCTAATGCAGAAACCTATAATGCCACAAGTCTGAGTGAATATTAACAAAATCATTGGCTAATAATTTGTGCATGGTTTTAGCAGCAAGGGCCAAATTATTATTTAACATTAAGGAAATCCCTTCATCAAAGGTAAGGCTACTCTACAGACTATCATTGCTGTTTAGGAATGCTATAAGTGTTTAATTTCAAAAGCCGACCGAGTGCAAGTTGTCACATGCTTAAGTTGCAGTAGATGTATGGGTAATGAGGTCATTTGACAACTTTAGGCAATGAATGTAACCAAAAACGAACTGCATTACCCACAATTCCGTACCACGTATAGTTTCAAAACCGGAAGTGGGACGAACGCGCTGCTTGGAACGTAAATGAGAGTCTGAGCGACCAGAAAATGTTGTTAACCGATTCATAACAAGTAAATCGATATAACGACCGGTTCATTTCAGTTTTTTTTTTTTTTTTTCCGATCACGGGGCTTCACGTATCGATGTAGCCGTATCTTACACGTTAAAAACGGATACCGATACGTATCGGTTAATCTTTACACCCCTAATTAGTACCTTTTAAGGGTACTATGTGATAATGATATATACAGGTACATTTTAGTCATTGCAGGTACACAAGTGTACCTTGATGGGTACAGATGGCTAGGGTACACAAATGTACCTGCATTCATAGGTACATTATTGTTCTTCAAAAGGGCACTGCCCCAGCGACAAGCATTTGTACCGACTTAGGTACACACTGGTACTTCCATTTCTTAGAGTGTACAGAAGATCTCATTGTTATTATATCCAAAAGAGAACTGTTTTGATCAACTCTCAAAAGTTAGAAGTTAACTGTACTGAAATACCATTCTAATTACCAGTAAAAGTACTACCTTTACAAGAAGCCTATTGCTTATTTCATGACATATTGATTTGACCAATTTTCTATTATAGTCTATGGTAGTCAGTGTCAAATCAACACAATTGCCTAGAGATATGTGAAACCTAAGCAATCTTTAATGTGATTAAGGAGCATATAGCCTACTATGAAAAAACATGCTCACATAAGAACTACAGAGCGGTAACCTACAAGAATCCGATAACCAGAATGTAAAAACAATAGGCCTACTAACCAATTAAAATACTAGCATGTACTATTTAGCCTAGGCTACTTGGCTCTTTATATTTCCACAGGTTTCACTAATGTTATGTAGGCTTAGCTACATCAGACCCTCTTGTGCATAATAAAAACAACACAGGATCTGTGCCAAACTAATTTCAAAAGGGCACAATAATTTATTCAAGATAAAATGAGAATCAATGGACACCTAGGCTATGGACTGGAGTTAATCTCCTTGGAAATGACAATCGATTTTACCTCACCACAATGTAAAATAATAAATGATTTAAATAGAGAATTATCTTGCTAACTAACCTTGGTAACTAACCAAGGTTCACTTTACTAGCCTCAGTGGGTAAGTGAGTAGCAGGTATAGTAGCCGGTAATTAAATGTATGAAGACGTGACATGAGCTATGAAAGAACAAAACACTTTAATACATGAAGGTTGTAAAATAGCACATTTTCAACAAGCTAGACGTCTACTAGCAACTTACATTTACCCATGCACGTCAGCAGCAAACCGAATTTAGGCTACTGGAGGAATCTAGCGTTTTGTCATTCAACGTCATTGACACTTGCTTGAGAAGTTGAAGTCGTTCTCTATCTCTTTTAGCGCCACGGTGGTTAAAAATGGTACGGTCCATAATAGGGGTGTCTGAAATCGCTTTACATTAAACTTTTCCTAGTGAAAATAGGAGTTGACTTGTATTGTAGCCAACTGTAATGATATTTTTTCACAATATCAGAAAAATTATCTGACCCCCCCAAAACTGATATTTCTGTCTCTTTGGGGGGTACTGGGTCTTCATTGGGGGGTATAGTACCCCCCAGTACCCCCTGTAATTCGAACTATGGTTATACGGTAACTGGCTTTCATGTTAACTGGCTGGACTGTTCACTTTGCCTCTGGAGTTAACGTAACCGCCCCCTTCTTTTGCAGATGTGTTCAGCTGATGATTTAGCCTCCGATACCTGGCCGCAGATTCGTCTGTTTAACTGAAGTTCAAATAGCCATGTTTGTGATGCTCCACTTTGTTGTTTAATAAAGCTTTACAACACGATGTGTCGGCGTTGGAAGTGTCAGGTTGTCTGTAGTAGGCTAGGCTTCATGCGCTGGACCATGAATATGCCACCAAATAAATAAAACCAAATAAACTCCACGTGGGTCTCGAACAACTACTACATTAAACTGCTTGCATGATAACCTGACACCAACCTGCTTGCGCCACTAACCAGTTGACACTTCCCAGTGAAATTGGTAATATGTACTAGGCCTACTAGTAAATGAGGTCAACTATGTTATTGTGTTTAGCAGGTTAACACAGCGGATTATGGTGACTGGCTACTATCTTGCAATGTTGTCCAAGCTGTTTACTTAAGCCTTCAAAGTAGCCTATCATGGTTAAGTTTACAAACGTTTCACTATAATCTGCATTTTAACCTGATGCATATCACAACGAACGTGAAACACGCATTGAAACGCACAATGGGCAGGAGAAGTCTAATGTGTCTTCATTTTACACAAAATTTTACATATCACAAAAGAGATGTAATATCAAATATCACAAGATACACGTAGGCCGGCTATTTACGTTCGTGTTTTGACATGTTAACATAGGTTTGAGGTGTATTGGATTTATATATATTTTAATAATGTATTTCTCACCAAGTGATAAAATGTGGCGCAATAGGTTGATGCGTTGATGAGGCTCTTTTTAGTCTAGCTTACGGGTTCAATCCTCGCCATTCACAGTTTTTTAAATTTATACATTTTTAGACCAGCAATGCTTCCTCAATTTAGGCTGAAGATAGACTAGGTGGCCTGACCAGCAGTCAGTGAAACGTAATTAAGCCTATAGGCTATACTTTGAAGGTCTAAATGGCTTGGGCAATGCAGCAAGATAACACAGTAGCCAGTTACCACGATCCACTGTGTTAACCTGCTACAAACACCAATTTCTCTAGGTTGTGTCAGCTTGGTTAGTGGCGCAAGCAGGTAAATGTGAGGTTATCATGCAAGCAGTTTAATTTAGTAATGGTTCGAGACCCGGCCACGTGGAGTTTATTTAGTTTTATTTATTTGGTGGCATATTCATGGTCCAGCGCATGTAGCCTAGCCTAGACAACCTGACACTTCCAACGCCGACACATCGTGTTGTAAAGCTTTATTAAACAACAAAGTGGAGCATCACAAACATGTCTATTTGAACTTCAGTTAAACAGACGAATCTGCGGCCAGGTATCAGAGGCTAAATCATCAGCTGAACACACCTGCAAGAGAAGGGGGCGGTTACGTTAACTCCAGAGGCAAAGTAAACAGTCCAGCCAGTTAACATGAAAGCCAGTTACCGTATAACACCGGCCTTTGGCCATACACGGGTTTCCCGTTTACCAACAAAACTAGATGCGCGCGCAGCCGTGGGGCAGAAGGCGCTTGGTGGCCATCCACAACATTATAAACTTAACCTAGTCAGCTGCTGTAAGCTACAATCAGATTTTTTTGTATAAACCTGTTGTCTCAATGATAATAACATCTCATTTCAGACTATATTTCAAAGTTTGCCGTTCATTTGCATTATTATTATAACATCGTATTTTGTAATTTTTGGCGAAGACATGCATTCCGTTAGGAATATTGAACATATTTAACATTCTCTAACCATTGTGATTTCGAATTGGTGCAGTTTTCAGCACAAAAACTCCTTTTATTCTTTCGCTTTTTTGCATTGCTCTATGGTGCTTTCTGCCTCTTGGTTGAGCACGCATGTTTTCGTGACGTTGCATAGAAATCCATGTATAGGAACCATCCATTTAGAACGACTGGCCTTCATAGCAACCAAATATCTTAGCTGTGATTCATGTAGCCTACAGTATGCAATGCATTCAATGATGCAAAGTACAGTATAAAAAGCTGATGAAATATACAGAGACAGGTCAAGAAATATAGTGCAATGGAGACAGTAGTATACAGTTGATTTACAGAAGGTGATTTAGAGTAATATGAATTAAATATAAATATGTGCTGTGTATTAGCAGTTACCTCATACAATAAGTAGAATAATGTATGTAGATGTAGCAGTAACAGTATAATAGTAGAAATAATAATATAGATATATGCAGTGTATTCACAGAATATGATAAAACAGAATAATTATGGATATTCAATATGACAAATATATGATATGTACATAACATACAGCTATGTGCAGTGTGGAAACAGTGTCATTGTAGTGCAGAAAACAACATCATAAGAGTAGTAAGAATAAGTCTATGTGCAGGATGAATAGTATGAAGATCAGTAGAATAACTATTTATAAATGTAATTACACTGTAAAAAATGAATCCTGGTGCCAAGGAAATTACACACAAAAAATCAAGTATGACTTAATTTCTTGAAGCAGTCGCCTTAAAAAAATAACTATTATGTTTTCCCCCAAATAAATCAACTACATTTGCGAGAAATATATTCAGAGAAAATGTTCCCTAAAAGAATTGTGGGAAATTGCACAATTTCTCGCTGATAAATGTGCAGCCTTTTCCTCAAATATTTTGAACATCTGAAAAACATCCTTCAGTTGAGATTTTGAAAAGAATGCCTCAAGGCGGACGCCATTGAAGTTCAGCATGGAATAGTAAAGGTAAAGTATTTTGTTCCTGCTACTTGTGAAAGCTAGCATGAAACCTACTACAAATATACAATTAAGTAATGTCACATCACAGGTATATATTTTCATACCAACGTGTTTGACCTACTAGGAAATATTGGTGAAGTTAGCTTAACAGTAGCAAGGTCGCTAACGTTAGCTGTAGAAGCTAGCTGCTACTCAGATGGTTGGTAAACTAACCAGCAAGCTAACCTTAACTTCGGTAGGTTATATTATAACCTTATCAATTTCAAATGGCCAAGTTTATAATCATTTGTAATACTTGGGACACTCTAAACTGACATTAATATATTATTGAGCTCGACGATGTCTTAATCTTTTTTATAACTAATTTGAAAATGGTTGGTTGGAATTTTAATAGCCACTGAGGGAATAGCTAACATGCTAACGTAGCTGGTTAACATTAGTTAGCCAGGACTCCACTGTTCTAAGCGATCTAGTGTGGTGTCAAATGCTTGTCTGGCACTAAGGGATCTGTTGACTGACTAATAACGTTAGCTGAGACCACCAGGGCATTCTTTTAGGCATTTGTAGCATACACGTGGTGTAAGGTAACTGTTAGTGTTGTTGGTTAAGGTTAGGTGCATTGTCCATTCTCAGTAATAGTATTGATATTAGTTAAGTGTCTGTTGGTTTTATTTGGGTTATTTAGCGATTATGTTAACATATTTGAACACAAACACTTCTGTTTGTCTGCGGTTAAAACATTTGGTAGCCTACATGGTATATGATGTCAGGATGAATTTTGGAAGTCCTTTGGTAGTTAAGTTAGTTGATATACTGCTGATAGTCAATTGTGGTTCTTGTGTTTATATAATTATGGATTTTGTTTGTTTTAACAGGGTTGGCAAAATGCTCATCAAGGTCCAGTACCGTGGACTAAAAAAGTACCTCAAACTGCAGCCTGGTTTTTCTTCTGAAAGTTTCATTGAAGAAGGTAAGGTTTTATGTGAGCTTAGCTAATAAATTTAAAATCCATGTTTGCATGCATCTGATATCAGATCACTTGGCCAGTGGGTAAGGTAAAAAAAGATTTTGTTACCCTTTAGTTGAATTAAATTAACTAAAATTGGAAACTGAATTTCTTAAATTCTTAAAGCAACCCTTTAAGATTCCAATTTTGTGTTTTTGCAGAATTTGTGCCAGCAGGTTCTTCTACTCTTAAATTCTTTTCTGAAGTGATATGGAGAGGTCCTCTTCAAACAAGGGGCATCAATCTCCTGGTGCAGGAGAGAACACCTCTGCCATAGGGGATGCAGCAGAAAAGGCCAAATGGGTGAGCATTTAAATTAAAATTTCACTAGGAAAAATCCTTGTCTGTCCTCCAAATGCGGAAGCCTGGCTTCGTGTTCCGGTAGTGTCAAATCAACGGGCACGTTCAATCTTGCAGCACTACACAGATCTGGCTGAACGTAAGGCATGTTTTTTAGATTCAGCCAGATCTGCTTGCAGATCCAGTGCTGCAAGATCGAACGCGCCCGCTCATTTGGCGTTAACGGAACACGAATTTAGGCAATTTTCTTCCTTCAGATACAGGTCTTGTTATAATCTCCCTGTACACTTTCAAAAGTTTATAACACTTTAGTTTGTCTGTAGAGACCCTCACCACACTACCAAGTGTAATCATATTTTGAGCACTGCCAGTGGTTTAAAATAGTGTTTGTTTTTTCAACATGCTTGCTGCCCCCTTAACTTTCACTGTAGCCTATGCTGCTGTCTGTGTTGCAGTCTTGCTCAAAACTAACACAATTTTGCTACCACACTACCATAAATATACCCTAGGTTGTTTGTGCTCTTGAGTTACACTTTAAAACATTTCCTGTGTTTTTAGAGGGTGCAGGTAAGTTTTCTCTTTACAAGTGTATCACCGTTATTGTTTCTCTTTTACCCATAGATGGTCCAGGAGGTTCTGGAGAAGAGTTCAGGAGGAGAGGAAACAATGGAGGAGTATAAGAGATTGAGCACCTTGACACACTGCACAAGACGGCATCATATCCTGGTCAGCCACATTGTTGAAATGCATGGGTATGTTTTGTTTTGTAATGTGAAAAAACAAAGTAGAAGCATTATTGTGCACATATAGCCTCTCACACAACTTGCCTGCAGCGTGACAAGAAAAACCTAAATTTGGTAGTAGAATTGTTGTGTAAAAACAATTTTGAACTGATGTTTGTCCTTCTTTACACTTCTCTCATCTTCTTAAAGGAACTCTGGATCTCATTCATAGTCAGCATTGGGTCCTTGGTTACCTGTCTGACCAAGGCCCCTTTGTCCCAGGATTACTCAGTTTGGCTTGCATTTTTGCGAGAGTTGGAGGATTTTGTGTAGATGTTGATGAAGATGATATGTTTGTTATATCTCTGTCAGTCGTCTGAATATTTTTAAATGTTTTTTTTAAATGCCCAAGCTATTGTTATTTTTTTTTTCTCAACGTCAGGTTTAATTTACACTGAATAAATGCTGTTAAATGAAATACTGACTCTCTAATTGTGTATATACACCACATCCTTTAAAATGTATAGTAATAGACTTATTTAAAACATGCATAACTGCTCAAAATAAGTGAGGCAACTATATTACACGTGATTTTATCATGCGATATTAACCAGAAAAAAATCAGGGAAATTTCCTTGATTTATTTTGAATATGCTTAATTGCATTGAGATATTTTACACAATTTGTTTTTGTATACATGAATAATTTAAGTAAATTTCCATGATTTGTTAAAATCTATATTCTTAAAAATAATAGGGTTATATTTTTCCCTAATATTTTCACGTGAAATAAGTTGCCTCATTCCTACTGTGTCATTTTTTACAGTGTACAGTAGGCCTATGTACATTTGTAAATAAATAGAAAACTATGGGTGAGAGGGATAAATTAATTTTATTTAATCGTAAAAGTAAATTGCATTCAATTAAATTGCAATTAAAAATCTTTCCAGTAGGCTTTAATGTCACGCAAAAAGTACAACCAAAGCTTGATCAACTACAACGTCTAAAGAACCAGAACTTCAGTGTAGTTTTTTGCTGGGTCCCAGGCCATGTTGGTCTGAGTGGAAATGAGAAAGCAGACAGTGCTGCTAAGCAAGCCCTCAATGAAGAAGTCACAGAATGTCAAATCCGTGCCCCAGACCTTAAACCTATACTGAACTCTTACATCACAGATAAGTGGCAATCTGAATGGAATTAATGTACCAACATCAAGCAAGGAATGTGAATTTTGGCACGTTTTCATGATCCACTGGGTCGTTACGGGCCACACAAAATACGGTGTTGCTAAAATTACTCCTATTGTGGCTATTAGAGACATGCGTTCATGAGTATTCAGCTACATTTAATGAGTTAAGTAAAATACATTCACACACAAAAAAAACATCACTAATGTTGTGGACATTACTTTATTCTGAGATACATCAATAGGCTCTCAAAACAATCCCAAACAGACATAAGGTCTTTATAGAGCAAATCCATATAGATCATTTGTCAAATAAACCAGTAAAACAGAATTAGGGGATGGAATATATAACATTCACACTCATAGCTCATATTTTTAAAATAAATCAGTGAAAAAGTATCCTGACAAACAAGCAGCATTTGAATTCCTTAGTCATATTTCATAATTTCAATTCTTCTAGGTTACCTGATAGCCCAGTTTGAGAGGCGCAAGACGCATGACATTATTTATTTTTGCAGCCAATCACTGCTGTCATTTTATTTTATTGATTTGATCTCAGTCATAGAAGCTAAATTCGAAGGCAGGCCCAAAGGTAAAATCCAACGAACCGCATTCAACCCGCAAGCCAATAGTTGAATAGCCCTCTCCTAGAGCTTTTGAGGTATTGCCACTGCTCCAACACTGAAAGGCACTGTTACAATGCCTGGATCAAGCCAGGTTCAGCATAGCGTATGCCACTGTCTGCTCACGTTGGTGACAGGACCAGGGCAAGCACACTTTCGCAGTTCCTGCCGGAAATGCAGTCTAGTTATTACACGGCTCTTCACAAGGCAAGTAGAACGCTCCATTGACTTGAATGGGATTTCCCAAAGTTCTAGTGGTCATTATTTCCGAGGAAAGGACCTCTGAAAAAATAATGACCGCTGTCAATGGCAACGGAGTTTGTGCTTCTAATTTAGGTATTTCATATCACTACGCAAGGACTGGAACTTCATTCAAAAGTGAAAGCAGACGGTTGATCAGCTGTGTTCTAAAGAATGTTTGATTCAAGTTCAGCGTGTGTTGTTGCAAACTATTTGTTTCTCAGCAAATGCCACGATGAACGATAACAAATAGGCTAGGCTAAATGTAGGCTAAAGTCATATCGTGGGGAGTTTATTATTTCGTTTTGGCAATTAGCCGTGTAATAAGCGGGATAATGTATAGAACGCTGGTCATTATTGGGAAAATAAGTCGCTTCTGGGGGTCGTTTCTAGAAAAGTTAGCAACGACATTGCTCAACCACCATGGTACGACGCAACTTGCGACCAAACAACGACACTGTTACTTACACCTGTTTCCAGAAAGCATTTCCACTGAATTATTTTTGGAATCTGATCCCTTATCATACCTGTTCATTCTTACTCGTCGCTCGACTTATCGTGACTAAATTCAAGATGGCTGCAAACGCTAAACTTTGTGAAGATACTGTCTGTATAAATCGTCTTGTAAGTGAACTACCAGTGCTTTTTCAAAGTTCTCAATGTCTCGTTTTAAATGTCAGGGCCCTCGGAAGTCAACCAATGAAGTGTGGAGATACATTGAGCCTCGTAAATGGTGTAAAACAGTGATTTATTTGCATGGCTAGCCCGATGCCGAAGCACCACCATTGAAAAAGCTGTTGGTAGCATCGGCTAACTAGCGCCAGATTTTGGACTTACAACCGCCTACCTTACGGAGTTTCCTCAGAACCAGCCGTGTTCCAAAGGACAATGGAGAATCTGCTGCAGGGGATACCGATGGTTGCTGTGTACCTGGACGAACTTGACTGAAGTGCTGAGTCGATTGGAGGGGGCCAGGTTACGGTCGAAACGGACCAAATGTGAGCTGTTGAAGAACGAAGTTTGCTACCTGGGCCACAGGGTTTGCAACCTATGGAGTCAAAGGTCAAGGCCATCAGCGAAGCTCCATCCCCGTCATACATTACAGAGCTAAAAGCTTACCTGGGGCTCCTGAACTATTACAACCGTTTCTTACCCAACCTATCCACGTTACTAGCGCCCATGCACCTGCTTCTTAGGAAAGATGAGAAATGGGTGTGGACAAACAAGCAGGAAGAGGTGTTTTGTAAGTCAAAGGAACTCCTCTAGTCAGCTAGTGTGTTAGTTCACTATTCAGCAGACAGGGAACTAATCTTAGCATGTGATGCATCTCCCTACGGGTTGGGTGCTGTGCTTTCGCACAAGATGCCTGATGGGACAGAGAAGCCGCTGGGGTTTATGTCACCAACTCAGACCTCAGCTGAAAAGAGATATTCTCAGTTAGACAAGGAGGGCTTAGCTGTCATTTTTGGAATACAGAGATTCCACAAGTACTTGTATGGGCGCAAGTTCTCAATTACGACTGACCATAAGCCTTTGATCACACTTTTCCATGCGATGAAACCAGTACCCAACATGGTCTCACACAGAATCCAGAGATGGGCCGTTCTGCTCAGAGCGTATGAGTATCAGAGAATCTACAAGCCTGGTAAGCTTCATGGTAACACGGATGCACACAGCAGACTCGCGGTGCCAACGGTGCAACAATGGTTCCATGCTATCCTTGTGGGGCTACATGCCCACCAAGTTTCGTGCACCCCGGTGTCCCAGGAATCCTTGACAGAAAATTGGCCATGCGAAAAATAAAAAAAAATGTAAAAAGAAAATAAATAAAAAACAAATAAAAATCTGACTAAACCTATATGACTGCCGCTTCGCTGCGCGGCGGTCATAATTATTACCCATCATGCAATAGCTAAACAGGAACTGAAATGATAGCCTACTAAACTCAAAGTCGTATTTTCGTGTTTCTGTAGCATTGTTTCATGCGTGACATCCCTAACTGATAGAGTTGTTCTGTCACGTGGAAGAGGCGACTAAATGTATAAGAAATTACAAATATTATAAGAATAACGAATAATCATTACAGCTGTCGCCTACTTTGCCCCTTCCTGTTTGGTGTTGGAGAGAGGTCACTATTGGTTTTTATAGTTCACGTTACTATTTGCATGAGCCACGACTAGAAAGACTTGCGATAATATCAAACATGTTTGATATTGTCGTAACGGCAAAACTAGAAAAGGACTGACTCCGACTGACTTAAAACTGCTAAGATTGGAACCTTACACTTAACGATCTAGTTGACGGGAGCGCGCCGCGATTCCAGTACAACTCCCATAATTTCTGTCCAACGTGGAAATTTAGTCGCCGACTGTGAAAACAGACCAAAATCGTACAATGTAAGGCCGCCATAAATTGTGGTGCCCCTTCTGTCCCTTGGTGCCGTGCGCACAGTGCGAGATGTGCGTGGTAGCGGCGGCACTAGACACTTTGTTCTAGGTCAGTCAGTCAGTCAAGTCAGTTTTATTTGATTAGCGCATTTAACATGCACAGAGTGCAACCCAAAGCGCTCCACTTAAGACATTGTCATTGACACAGACTAACAAAGACAACAGATGCCGGACCGAGCGGCGTAGTCGCCAGCGTACCCGTGACACCAAGACATACAAGACATAGAAGACAGACAACAAACAAATGAATAAATAAAATAAATAAAACTGAAAAATAAAATTAGTCCAATTTCCAACCGGCTGAAAATGTCCAAGGGCAATGATGACTCGCGTGAAACTGCGCACAGCTGTGTAGTCCGAGCGAATTAGGGTTAAAGGTGGAAGTAAATACAGCAAAAGGATATTTGGTATCAATCGAACCGTAATTTCATGTAGATTAAGCATTTCAGTGCCTACAGTGCAGATTTGTACCAGAAAAAAGATATACAGCTTTGAATGGATCATGGTATAATGATTATTGGGCCAAAATCGTATATTATCACATATAGATATTAGCTGATATCTCCCATACTCAGACATCCCAAGTCTCCCGGAAGTTCCGGGAGTCTCCCGCATTTTGATAGCGGCTCCCTGACGCCCGCAAATTAGATAAAATCTCCCGGAATCTAGAGTGAGCGATCAAGAGCGCGCATGCGAGACCGCGTGTGCATCTGAGTGTAGCACGCACACGAGGGGAGAGAGAGAGAGAGGTGGTGTGTGTGTCTGAGCGCATCAAAGACAGAGAGCATCCTTATTGGCCTGTTTCGCTAAATGAACCAATCAGTTTTCAGTGTAGGCGGGCTTTTATGTCTTTTCTCCCGAACTTAATTAATCAGTTCAGTAGAAACAGGAGCGTCATGGTAGAGTCAGTGCCTCAAAAGGGACTTCGTGATGCCTCCCTGAAATGACTTTTTGCAAACTTGGTGTACTTACTCACCATAAGTTCTTGATGCAATTAGTAGGTGTTTAATGTCTTGGGGTCAAAGGTCAAGGTCACGTGAGGTCATAGTTGACATGCAATGTTTGTTTTATACCTCTCAAGCAGATTAAAGGATCCTCATTAAACCCAACAAATAATTAAGCCTACATTAACTAATAAGGCATTAAAGATCATGGGGTCACAGGTAGAGGTTAAAGGTCATGAGGCTATAGCTGGCTGAGGCATAGAATCAACTATCTGAATTGACATTAAAAAAGATTAAGACATTTATTAAAGCAAAACAAACTTTATTTTCTGTATAAAAACAATTGTTTCAACCTCCACATCTTATTTTAGTATTGTAGTAGTAGCCTCTCTGAAACCAGGGGAAATCTAAATAATTTGCTGTTTTAAAAATGCAAACATCTTGTGTGAATACCTGTTTTAAAATAACTGTTTCAGTTCAGAGTTTTATATTAAATCCAAACCATTTCTGTCAAACATCTGATAAACATTGTCATCTACAGCTATTTCCTTCAACTTAAATTATAACGCCAGACAATTGATGTAAATGTCTATGTTGATAGAATACTGTTAGAAACTAGATGTACCGCATAGCAGTACAAAATATGACCGCCGCTCAGTCCTGTACATCCGTTCCGCGAAAATAAATCACACTAATCAATTTGTCTCCATCTTTTACTCCATCCCCCACTCTTGAAACTTATGTGTATGCTTGTTTGGCATGCCTGTGTGTGTGTGTGTGCGGCACAGAAAGTAGCCTACTGGCGCTGAAAAGGTGAATAGATTGTAGAATAGCCAAAGAAGTTGTAGCATTGTTATAAAACCTTTAAAATCTCTAAACATCACAAGTAGGGCAGTTCATCACAGTTCATCCATTGCAACTGGATTGATGAAAGGTCACTTACACCTGTAGGCTGCATTGTATTTGGGTATAGCAAAAGGTATCAGCATAATGTTATATTATTTATTTATTTATTAATAAACAAAAACATCTCTGTCAGTTCCATGCCGTTTTCAACAGCTATCAAAAACAAAGGTAATTTTTGGATGGATGGATTTTTTGTGAATGTTTCTTCTTCTACATAAGATTTTAGTCATCTTTAGTTCATGTGATACTTTATTGTCAATGCACAAATTAAGCAGTAGTCTGAAACGAAATGCTGTTTTACATCTAACCAGTGGTGCAAATAACTGACATGTCCAAATGGGCCTTGATGAAATGCGTTGCTAGACTGTTTATACACATTTTAACGGGCCAAAGTTGAAGAGCTGTTGTCCGTTATTGTTCGTGCAAATATAGGCTGATTCATGTTCCCTTGCATTGTATTAACTGAGGTCCATGGAGTCCAGGAGTATTAACTGGTCCAGGAGTATAAACTGAGGTCCATGGCTTGTCTGGCTTTCACCAATCAAAAAATAAATAGCGCGCAGATCAGGCTGGGTTCACCCAGCCTAGTCCATAGGCGCCCGATATTGTTTAATTTTTGAGATATCCACACTCTGGCTATTCTAAATGCAAAAATGCATCAGAGTTATGACAAAACTGTAACTAACAAACTAGATCCTAATAGAAAGCTGTTAGCTTCCCTAAGCTACAGGTAGGCCTATAAGGTTTACAACATAAATTGTCAATAGGCTATGCTGGCAACACAAATAAAATCTCCTTTGGAAACCAATGGCTTACGCCTTACAGTATCAAGCGGACTTAAACTGCCATATCGTGCGAAAAGTTGTAATAAAATTCACGCAGCTCCATGAGTCAAGGAAAGCGCGAATGAAGTAGCCACTTCTAAATGGGACCCACTACACAGTAGCTTAAGGTGTGTTGCTAAAGCAGCCATAGCTAATGAAATGAAGGTGTCATTGTTTGGATACTTCACACACACGTGCTTTTTAATCTCACAGACTACAACTACCAAGCTGGAATCAAAGCACATCGATTCCCCTCTCACACCCTGCACACACTTAAAACAAATAAACAAGCGTCTCAGTCTCACGCATGTATAGGCAAAACTGTATCAGACCGGTGTAACGTTGGTAAATCTTCCATTGTACAGAATGATTTTTGTAGCACATGCAACAAATGACAGTCGAAAGATACAATTACAGTGCTGCTATCAATTTGCTTGGTATAACCGCATTTATAGTTTTCTACACAGGGTTCTTGCAGGTTTCAGTAAGTCAAATTTAAGACCTTTTTAAGACATTTTAAGACCATAAATATTGAAATTTAAGACCTACACGACACATTACCAAAAAATATTCAACTAGTAACCTTCCACACCCAACGTCTACAACCCAACTGATTTTTACATTGCTCACTTGTAGTATACTCAAGGAAAAATATCCGTCACGTACAGTACCAAATGCCCTAAACCTTAAGCCCAAAATGAAAATAATCTAAAACAAACTCCCCCTCAAATAGAATAGATTTCATCAAGGAAGTCAAAAATGAGACTGAAGTTGAAACTGGGTGTGAAAGTGTGTTTTGGGTGGACACTCTGCACTTCTGTGCATGTGTGTGTTTGCATGAGAATGTGTGTGGGTGGGGTATGTGTATGAGCCTTGTCAAGGACGTCGTTAGGCTTACAGTATTTTGGGGGAGCTGAAACCACCCAAAGATGATCAAAAGCCCTCCTAAAAATATATAGTATTAATATGCGTCCAAATTCACTCGCACAAGTCGCACAGACGTCACTTGAAAGAGCGGAACCGGAGCTTTCGAATGATGTTAGCGGCTAGTGCTGATAAACAGTTTGCATTTTGCGGCTAGCTTATGTTACTCTGCATGCTCTGGCTTGTGACTCCAGCGCCTTCACACCCAGAGTCCCTAATTGAATAGTTTTTTTGCAAAGTTTGCAGCAAGCCTCGTACCTGGAGCTGGGTACCACTTGTAACCAACAGCAGACATCACTGTGATCTAGCCAGTGTTGCCACAGTTACCTTGAAAAAGTAATCTGATTACTCCTTTAAAAAGTAACTTAGTTACTTTTAAAATCAAGTAATCAGTAAAGTAACTGAGTTAGATTACAAGTTACTTTATTAGTTACTTGCAGCAGCTGCCGACAACACCCCCCGTATAGCAGACATCCCAACCTTAAAAAAAGTAATTTTAGGGAGGTAGCCCTTTAGCCTACTTAGATACTGAAATTCAGATGTTTGTTCAATAATGTCTAGTCAGTACACCAAATAAGGAAGGCCTATAGATAGAAATTGTGATGATAAAATATGTAGATTTTGGTAGTTTGGGCTTTTCATTTTCAAAAAAGAACAAACGGGGAGAGCGCCAGTGTTTGCAAAGAAAAGGCTTTTCATGTAGCCTTGGCAACTAGCCATCTAGTATAGGCCTGAATAATAACAAATTAAATGACACTTGTTAAACTAACCTCAACAAGTCTTTTGCAGCCATGGGCAATGCTACAAAAAGTGCAGTGTGCAAGACTATCATTATGTTTTACTGTTATGAGACAAGGGTACACTTTACACTTTCTTGTTCATTCTAGATTCCAAGAGATTTAGCTAATTTGCGGGCGTCAGGAAGCCGCTATCGGGAGACTCCCAGAACTTCGGGAGACTTGGGATGTCTAGCTAGACAGCACTTTGTCACCAGCACAGAGTATACAACGTACCTTAATGTTATCATGTTTAGCAGCCACAAACTCAAAATAATGACTGTATAGCTAAAATGCGCATCTCTCTCCTCCCTCTATTGTTGTTTATGTTTGTGTTGCTGCGTGGTATTACACGTGAATCATCATGATGAAAAACGTGGCGTTAATCCCCGAGACAAAGAAAAAAGCAAAGAATATATCTTTTACTAAGGTAAATGACAAAAATAGTAGGCCTAACGCACAGTGACTTGGATAAGTAACTTTAATCTGATTGCTAGAAATATTAGCGCGTTTGACTCGTTACCGAAAAAAGTGGTCAAAATAGAGTAACGCGTTACTGGCATCACTGGATCTAGCCATGTCTCGTTGAAAGTAGGCCTATACTTTCCTATTTTCCACACATAGCCGAACTTTAACAAATTCTGAGGAGACGCAGACGTATTTTGCGGGCAGGTATTGCATTTATCACGGGATTTGTAGATTTATCACTGCGTAGACTACGTACCAACACCAATATCCCCCAGAAAGAACTACAACACACTGAACCAATGTTCTGAGCATTCTGCTGGTTTTGTTACAATGGTAGCAAATACGCTACAGCTCTGCTTTGCAAGCTACGACTCAATACTTTTTTGCTACTTTGTAATAACTTTCTGCGGCCAGCGTTTCTGGAAATGAACGATGGTAAAATATTTTTTAGACCTGACTAAATGAATTTTAAGACCTCGGAATGAAAATCTGGCGGTTTTTAAGACGTTTTAAGCCCTTAAATTTAAAGTTCTGAATTTTAGGCTTTTTAAGACCCCGCGGGAACCCTGTCTACAAATGTAATCAAATTGGCCTCCATCACTCAACCAATGCTAACGGTAACATTATTGTACCTAGGTCCTTATTGATATTATAAGATTAACGTACCTGCAGTAAAAACCAAGCATGTCCGATAAACATTCTCAGATTTATTTCGGCTTCAAGAAGAAATGGGAATTACATTTCATGTGAACATCGTCCTATCCTTATTAGATGTTCTCTGCGGTAAACTACAGTCCTTGTAGGAAGCGTCAATTGTTTTTCCAACCCACTTTTAACTTCCAACAAAATTACGTCTCACTGCAACGATGCGCCATCTAGTGGACAAACGACTATATATCGCCAATACTGGAAATGCAGCCATGATGATGATGATGAATATTTGGCTTTCTTTTAATCCTACTGAATTTGTAATTATGTATCGGCCGTTCTAATACCGAAAGTATGTGCGTGCCTGTGTGTGTGTGTGCATGTGTATATGTGTGCACCGCCATCTACAGGCCAATGAGTGTACAGTCACTAAATGTACACATAACCTACATTTTTTTAGACCCCCCCATGGATGAAATTCTACGAAACTTGGCATACCCCCAGAGAATGCCAGGTTAATCATACACACAAAATTTGGTGCAGTTCTGAACATCTTAACTGAAGATAGGGGCGATTAAAGCAGAATGATATTGCATTTTCATTTTTTACCGGGGGGGTGCAAATCACAAAGGAGTGATTATGGGCCCGGTTGATGTGGGCCCTTGAGACCAAGTTATTTAGGAAAAACTGCTTTTTTTGCAGTTCGGGGGGCCCAGCACAGGGGGGTTGGCCTCCGAGGACGAAACGAAATTTTTCCGTAAAAGTCTAGTGGGGCTACATACCCACCACATTTCATGTGCACCGGTGTTTCGGGTATCGTTGACCAAAAATTCAGGAAGTAGATGACGGGAAAAAAAAAAAAAAACTTTGACAATCATTATATGACCGCTTCGCTAGCGGCGGTCATAACAACAACTACCCTTGCATCGCATTGCAATAGTTATACTTTGTTCCCTGAAGTTGGTAGTAGGCATATAAACAACGGCAGCAGCGGACAGATATTACCTAGGATTCTACTAGGTATTATGGTGGGTTTTCAGGATGTGAAGGGATGTAATCATGGGTTTCATAAAGTACTGGGGAGGATCTCCTCCTTACATGGTTAAGGGAGAGGGGGTGTTATCAAGCTGGTGAGGACTGGACAGGACAGGGATGAGGAGGCCACTGTGCCTTACGAGTTAGGGCCTGTCTAGCTAGGAAGAGAATAAGATAAGGCCTTATTTCACTAAACTGGAAGGAAACAGAAAAACTTAGGGCTACACTATTTACATATGTTACCTATGCATTACATAGGTTTGCATATAGTTTTATGCATGATTGGTTAGATGGTTTCCACCAATGTAAGCGACCCTGCTTGGTACTGATTGGTGAAGGGTGTTGATGGAGATGGCGTGAGAGGGTGGCACTTCTCAAGGGCTGAGGAGTATAAAATATAGTGTACAGTATAGCCATCCGTAGGGGAGATCTTGCCGGGGGCCCCAGCTGATGACATCTCCTCCCTATTGCTTTGATGATTGGTCTGGACTTTGGTTGGGCTGTACTATCATTGCAATACGGTGAATAAAGATCAACAGTCTTTGAAAAATCTTCTATCTACATTGTCTCCTTCGGACGCCTTGTTCCAGAGTGCTAAATTACTAAATAGTCAAGTGGTAATTGTTAATTGGACAATTGTATTTGGAAGTGGACATTTTCTAGCCTGGAAAATCCAGACCCTGGTAATCTAGAAAGATTAAGGGTCTGGCCACGAACAATGTAATGGCCCATCTCGAGGGGTGGCACCAAGCGTGCATTTGAAAATCTCACTGCACGCAATTGGATAACACTAGACCAATGTTTACTCCACTCACATCCATCTGGGATCGCTTCCGTTGAGAGTGATTTCGGCACCAGATTTTATGGTAGAGCCAATCAGGACGCAGGGCGGGAGTTTCATAGATGTGACGTAGCGTAGAAGCGACTGTGAGACTGTTCTCAGCGTCACGGGTTGGCTTCAATGTGAGTGGTTGAAGTAGCATGTTAATAGAGGACGGACAAGTGGCTTATCCAATCATTTGCAAGGATTTTTGGCCCAGCTTTCTGAAACACCACTCCAATGGATCGATCCCAGATGGATTAGTGGAGCTAGGCGGAACGAAATTCATCTGGCGAGAGTCAGGTTAGTCTCATCATCCATTGCAGTGAAATGGAAAATAATGAATCAAGACAGTACTGAGCACAACTAAATACTGATATTCATCCCAGGGGAAAATATTGCTTCTTACAACAGTCTCATCTTTCAGAAACAAAATTTAGAAAATGAACTGCTATCCTAATACTTTGTGTCCCTTAATGTGCTTTGTAAGAAATTATAAGGTGGCTTGTAACAAATTGGTATTTAATTATATTATTGATATCTACCGTCAAAATCTTCCAAAATATTTAGATATTATTTTTTTACACCCCCTTTTTTTTTAACTTCAACTGAACAGATAACAACGGACATGCCACATTACTAACATCAAAACTGGAAGACAATGCTAGTCTTCAGGGTCACAGAAATTGCCAGGAGAAAGTGGACAACACCTTGTCCGTGAAGGGAAAAATAGCAAGGGCCACAGTTAACAGTCATACTAACTTATGGAAAGTCACAACAGCAGAGAAAGCTATAATTTACAGCTGGAAGTAGCACTGCTTGTACTGTGGAAAGGACTGCATGGGCAATATTGAAAGAGATATTGGTCAGGTCATGACTATGCTAGTGGAAGTATTTCACTGTTATGTAACTGCTAAGCACATTTGCATACAGTAATTGCAATCAGATTCTTGATTCTTATATACAAAGGAGGGGTATTAAACTCATTGTGTTGTAGATAGGGACTCCCCATGTCAAAAACAACCAAGTCTATGTTGTGCAACATAAAAAAAGTTCACTATATTTACAGTAATTGAATTGAACATGGCATGTTGATTAGCATGTCTCCACCGTCTATAACCTTGTATGTCAGGGGATGAAACTGACCTTAACCTTTGACCCCATGGCCCTGAGTCCCTAATTTCATCTAACTTGTATAGACAATAAATGTACTAGAGTTAATGAAGATCCATCAGTCTGCTTTGGAGATATGAACCAAATACTGCATGTGAGTTATTTGTGTGACCCCTTGTAACCTTGACCTTTGACCTCAAGACCTAAATTGTTATGCCAGCTCTTTGACAACTTGTAGTGGGTAAGTAGACCAAGTTTGATGAACATCTTTCAATTGGCTTAAGAGATATCAGCTAATATCAACATGTACTAACATACGTTTTTGGCCCAAAAATCATTGTGCCATGCTCCATTCAAAGCCCTATATATTTTTTTCGGTACAAATCTGCGCTGTAGGCACCACACATTCTTAATCTACAGAAAATTACGATTCAAATGATACCAAATATGCTTTTGCTGTATTTACTTCCACCTTTGACCCTTTTCTAGGCTAATTGGCTCAGACAGTCTCCGATGCAACACCAACAAAGTTCACAACGGTTACATGCAGCAACAACGGTTACATGCAGCTATGCCGACATGCCGCTACTTAGACATTGGCGTCGAAGTGGCGGCATTAACATTAATTTTCAAGCGTCCCACTACTGCGATAATTTTTTTTCCCATTGTCGGAGTAGCGACACTTGACCTTTTTTTTCAAATGTCCTGCCATTCCGACACGAGGTCATTAACAGGATTTTTCAACAGAGTGGACTTTTGCGAAGTAGGCCTAGGGTGGGCCTTTATTTTTTTATTCCAATATGGGCAGTATAGCCTAGGCCTACAATACCAACTTTAAACAACACATGATTTCATTACAGCTCAGATTCATGGCAAAAAACAATAAAAGGCTACATTGATAAATAGCAGGGGCAACAGGATTGGATTCTATAATAGCCTACGCACAATAACTTCAACCGAAAGGTTAGTCGCGTCTCAAGGAGTCCAAGAATGCGCCTCACACACACCAGCTCCGTTGATCAGTGTATTTTTCGTGTTTAAGAGCTAAAAAAGTTGATTAGAGAGTCACATTTGAAATGTCGGGTAGCCTAAATTATAGCCTATAGTGCATCTCAGAGGAAGAGATTTTGGAGAGAGAGAGAGGATTTAACCTAGGTGATGATTATTTGTGTCTGGTGGTAGACTTGAGTATGGATACCTACGAATTGTTTTGAATAAAAAAAAGATAACACAACAAATTAAATGTGACCCTGCAAGGCGAAACCAGTCGTTTTGGTAAAATTTGCAAAATTAAGTTATTGTACTCACACGAACGGCCATAAACTAAGCTTTCCAACAATATGTATATCGAGGGTATTGCAAATAGTATTGGGTATTGGATAGTCGCCGACCCTCATTAGATGTGGATATAAGGATAGCCTTCAAGAAACAAGGTTATCGCAGTTGCTGTGAGACATACGGCCCTTCTCCAGTCTCTCTCAAAATCAAAACACACCCAATTCACGCTTGGACTTTTGCTTCTAAATGTTGGGACTGATGGACACTGAACTCTGGGGGTTATTTGAACGTTTGTTGTGAAGTGGTTTACTGTAAAAGGAGCGTCGGATATCCCGCCTGTCTTTGCACAATTATAGGGCCATGATAATGCATGCGCTAGCCTAGAGTCAAGAGAAATAAGACTAAATAAATATAAATGCAATATAAGCAACTTGAATATATCGCACATCCAGTTTGAACACCCTGATGGACACTGAACTCTGGGGGTTATTTAAACGTTCACTAAGGGGTGGCTTAGACTACCGGGGCGTAAGAATTCCGCCCGTCTTTGCGCAATTGGCCATTGATTGACGGCCGTTAATTAATTAATATAGGTGGCCTGCACACACAGTTTGTTTGATGCATGGAGCTTCCGACCGTTTTCTCCTGAGAGCTTAGAGAATAAAATGAGGAGAGTTACCTGTGTTTTACATAATGTGTAACATTTATTCACATGGCCAGTTCAAAATCACCTGAGGTTTTGACTGAAATGTGTGCCGATATCAATTATTGGGAAAAACATTGTTTGGAGTGGATGGCGGGTGGATTGTTGATGTAGCTGCAGGTGCAGATGACATGACTACTACAGCTCATCCATGCATCTAGGATGTTGGAATTTGATAGGATACAGGAACTGCAGAGATTGAAAATGAGGATTGGTAGCCTAATGTCGGATAAGCGGTACTAAAAAAAATCGGAGTAGGGGCATGTCTAAATACAGGCATGTCGTAATAACGGTATGTCGTAATAGAGGGTTGTCGTAATAACGGGATGTCATAATAAAGAGTGAACCCCCTTTACAACTGACCAACCCGGTGAACTCACTGGCAGTCTGGAGATAACGTTAACGTTAGGCCTTGTTAGTCTGGAGATCACTGGAAGCATAACAGTCCGAAGTCGTGGGCGATCTTGTAGATCAGCAACTCGGTGGACTTTTAATAGCGACAGTTTGTTACAGTTTGTTGGTCCGTGATGCAGAGTTCTTCAACGTTAATGTTAGTCTGCTCAATCCAGACTCCAGGCAGTTGGCATGGCAGCTCACAGGTCAGAAACAGCTCGGCGGCCTCGGCAGATCTTTCGCAGAGTAGCTCCAGCTGCTGTCCCGAGAAATCCCCTCGACCAGACAGTGAAGTGCAGCACCGTCTCACAGATGGATGGGAAGGATGTCAGAGGCCCAGGGCAAAAGCTAGCCATAGCAAGCTCCCAATGAACAAACGTTAACGACATCAGCCGACTTGGAAGCAGTAAAAAGGACTAAGAGAATACCACGAAAACTATCAAAAATAACGTAAATAAAGAGAGAAAACATTTAACTAGACAAATCTATATATAAAAAAAAATGACATTACATAAAATTACGAACATTACATAAAAACAAACAAAAACATGATGCCAGAAGGAGCGGCTTGTCCTGCCAGCGTCCCCGTAACCCGTCCACTTACTAGGTGCGTTTACAGTAGCCTACTATTGACAAGTTAACAAGGTCGATGAGCTGTGATTGAAAATCGGGACTGGAGCTGTCCCTGACGGGACAAATCAAAATCACCCAAAATACGGGATGTCCCGCACAATTCAGGACGGTTGACAACCTTAGTATACAGTCCTTTTTGTACATTTACGAAGTTGTCAATGCCTCATTTTATATGTTAGGACCCTTATTATACTACCAAAGAAGTGTTAGGCTACTTTAAACCTTGTAAATGGTTTAAAATTAGCGATTTCTTTTTACCATGCAAATGCCCTTAACACTACCACGGTAAGCATTTTGGAAGCATCGGCTAAAAACAAGCTAGTTTAGAATGCATTGGATTATGCAAAGCATATCCAAAAACCATTTTACACCGGATTTCCTCTTTAAAGGAACACGCCACCCAATGTCAGTAGTAATATATGTTCTTACCTTAACTTTCACGAGTTGAGTCATACCTCTTCCGTGTCGGTACGTGCACTCAAAAGCTCCGGTACGCGGCGCGAATATGTTAGCATGTTGCTGTGCTAGCGGGCTGAGACGTAGAGAGGGTGGGAGATAGCAGTAATCAAAAACATCCACGTTTTCCCTTTTTAAATACAGTTGCACGAGTAGTTGATAAAAATGTGTAAGGTCACACAACATGAAACGTGGCGATTTTCCAAGCGAATAAACAGGATAACTACAATGTGTGGCACAATAGCACTTGGGAGTACTTCAACCTAGTGTAGTAATATTAATTAACTCCTAATTGGGTGGCGTGTTCCTTTAAGGTTAGGGTTAGGTGCCTTGAAGTCAAAGGTCGCAGCACTGCCTTGAACGTTGGGGACGTAAAACACCATCGAGCCTGTTCTATCGAAATAAAGACAAAAAGATTCTGAGACAGTGCGCACCATTTCTGTCACTTGGTCTGACACGTTCCTGCAAGTAGATGAACAATGGGACTTGGGTTTGTTATCTAAAAATGGGACATTGGGTACAGACATGGACTGGTGTGATCAAATTACATGTTTCCAAAATAAATGTAGTGAAAATAGCAATGTATTGTGGCCTGTGGATTGTGGAATAACTTCCGAATGTTGGGCATGCCGTGTTCGAAGGAGGACGCGTTTAGGGGTATCGCTAAATGGCGTTTACAAACGTAAGTTCGGGAGGAGCATGACGGAATTTGCCATGCCTCCTTCAATCAGACAGGTTATTTATTCGCAGTGTGCCTCTACCTGCCGAAGTTGAAGCATCGGCGTCACTCCGCTTGCAAGGAGAGCTACTCCGCGGACCATATCTTTGATTAGAGCAGAGTTGGATGTAGGATCGATTGCCCTAATTTCGCAAGGAAAGCAGACCTACGTTGCCTTCTCCAACAATCAGTTTATCTTTCCTCTCCTACTATAGCCGATCAACCGAGCACCAGCGCCACAGCGCGGAGCTCCGTTCCTCCAGCGTCTCCCCCTCTGTTCTTGCAACATGTTTTTCAACTCCGCAAGTTATGGCAGCCCGCGTGCAGCCCACTACCTTGCCTTCCGCTACTGCGGCCTCTTTCTCTATTCCTAAACAGCTTTCCCCCTGCTCACTCAACTCAGCAAGTTATTGCAGCCTGCGTGCAGCTCTCTACCTTGCCTTCTGCTACTGCGGCCTCTTTCTCTATTCCTAAACAGCTTTTCCCCCTGCTCACTCAACTCAGCAAGTTATGGCAGCCCGCGTGTAGCCCTCTACCTTGCCTTCCGCTACTACGGCCTCTTTCTCTTTGCAGCTAATCAACCCTCCCCACTTTTCTCTGCCTACCTAGGGTGCTGCGCAAACTCCTCCCCCTTCCCCCGTAGCGACCGCGTTGCTACTTTTTCCCCTTTCCCCATCATCTCCCGCCGGCGCAAACCGCGGTCGAGCCCTCATTTTTCCCTAGCCAGGGACCGCGTCCCTGGTTCTCCCTCACCCCTCTTTCCCTGGATTAGTGCCACCACCCTATAGGCTGCCGTATCGGAATCTCATCTGAGACCATGTCTACATAAAATAGTAATAGGCTACAATATAATCTATGTGGTGATTACAAAATGTATTTAAGGGAGCATCGCTTTAACTCAATGCCGGCGTTGGCTGTAAGGCAGCTGATACACAGGAGCTGTTGCTCTGTCGTTTATTGCCAAGAGGGCAAGGAAGAAATTTTTCTCCTTTAAATGTCTGGGAGTTTTTTTTGCCTTCCTCTGTGTTCATTGAGGCCATCCTTAAAAATATTTTTGTTTGCAGTAACAGCCAAAAAAAAATACAAATGGGTCGGTAGGTAGGTACAAGTACAATTTTGGTCATGGTGATTACGTAGGAATGAATTTACACAAATGTGCATCTGTTTCGACCTCACTCTGACCGTCACTACGGTCTAAAAAAGGAATGATCACCGAGACCATATGTCAACAAAGTCATGCCCATGACCTCTGGAAGCAGATCAAGCTTGTAAATAGCGGAGATTGCTCCCGGTTCAGTCTCTCACCTTGATAGCCTCATCGAGACCTGCCTGTGATACGTGAGTATTACTTTCACTGCTTTCTTGCTTTGACTGTGTTTGTTAGTCTGCATGTGGCGGTAACCTGTGTTTTCAGGAAACTTCATTTAACTTTGTTTAACTTTGTTTTTAACTTGTTGGCCTTCTTTCCTGAGTTCACCCCATACCGCCGCAGAGGAGGAGCTAGTGTGAGCCTGCTGCCTGCGTTCGGCGCACTGCTGCGGGCTGCCGTTTCAGTGTTATTTTCCTTTTGTGTGTGCCAGGTTTCGGGTTGTTGTTTGTTAACTACTGTGTACCTTATCTGGCTGTTCGGCGGCTAGTTGGGCTTGGTGTGAGCCTGCTGGAGGCGTTCGCGTTTGGCGTGGGCCACCGTTATTATTTCTGTTTACTGCTCTGGCGGCGGAACCTGTGTGGGCCTGATCAGCGCGTATGTGCTTCGGCGCAAGGCTAATGTTACTGTGTGCTTCTTGTTAGCTTTGTTGTTTGTGTGCTGGGCTACTTGCAAAGGTAAGTTTAGCTGTTTGTGTCTGCTAGGTGCAGTCTTGCCGCGAGGTGCGGGTGCTGTGTGTCTTTTCTCCAGTTGTCCACTGGTTGTTATGCGTGGCAGCGTCGCGTTCGCGCACTGGTGGCCGCCTTCTTTGTGTATCTGTTGTGTACCCGTGGCTGCTGTCCGCGGCTAAGCTGGAGCCAGTGTGACCCTGCTAAAGTCCGCCGCGCTGCTTCAGGCCACCCGTGTACTGTATTACACCACTGCTGTATCTCTTCGGGGCTGCTGCTTGCAGACCCAGTGCGTTAATGCGGCCAAGGTAAAGTGCCTTATTGTATTGTATTGTGTTGTATTGCATTGTGTTTTCTGTAGTAGGCTATGGCGCGCACTACTGCAGAGTCTGTAGGGCCCACGATGGCCCCAATGGCCAGGGCATAGAGGGAGTGTCCGCTTGCCTTGGGGCCGCCCACCTCCTGGAGGGATGTCGATAGCCCTGCAGGCGCCTGTGTGTCCCTTCCTAGGGAGGAGCGGCTCCGCCCGGGCTGACCAGGCATGTGGCCCGTCGTGGTGGGCGGGACGGCGCTCACCCGATTCGACCATCCCACTCTCATAGGCATGGCCGTGGCATCTGCTTACTGGCGTGGCGGCTTAAAACATGAGTCCCCTTCCAGGCATGATCAGGTGGAGGTCCCTGGACCTGCTAAGCCTTCGGCTCCAGCTGCGTGACCCGGGGTAATGGCGCCGAATTAAACTTCAGGGTCTCTCAGCTCTCCAGGCTCTGGCTAGGAGGATGGACAGGCTGGAGGGTCTCCGGGGAGCCGCGTCATCCCCTTCTCTGCCCCTGGCCAGGAAGGTCTCTCCCCATCAGGCCTGAGAGCCATGGTGCGGATGTTGATCTGGGTGATGTGGATGTGCTGTGGCTCCATGCCCCTCGTTCTCACGATCGATGGCGTGTGCGGGGGGCCTCCTGGATGAGCTACATTCAGACATGGTGGAGCCAACTTCGTGAATCCACGGTGCCAGGGAGGTCCCGTCGGCTCCTTGATGTCACGCGGGTGTTGAGTGCCTCCAAGATCCTGGGTCTTCAGGCCCCTATGCCGAACATGGCTTCCCTTGGGGCGTCTGGGAAGGCGTCTCGCACAGCAGCCCACCACCCTGTATACCCGTGGCAGTGGATTACGAAGGTGCTGCAGGCGGCATGGGCTACAAGCCCCCAATTCAATCCAGGTTGCCGTCAGCTGGCAAAGGCTGCCTATCCGGCCGACTCAGGGCTAGGGGATATGCCACCAGTCGAGCAGTCCATCGCCGCCCTGGACTTCCCTGGGGCCTGCCAATGCATCTCCCAATCCGCGCTGCCCCGCGCGTGAGGTGTGCCAAGGCGGACCGTCTCATCAGTCACTGCTTTTGGCAGCATCCTTGCGGGCAGCCGGTATGGGCAGCGCCCTGGCCATCACTCTGGCGGCTCTGCAGCGATGAGCCCGGAGGACCATGATGCAAGGGGCCTGGTGGATGCGCGCACTGTCAGCCGCCCAGCTGGCCAGTAATGTAGGGGAGTGCTATGGCCTCTGCGGTGCTGTGCGTAGACAGGTGTGGCTTGCCCAAACCTCTCTCCCTGATGCTATCAGGACAGACCTGTTAGGTCTCTCTCCGTGGTGCCTGGGCATGTGTTCCATCCAGACTCCCAGGGGTGCTGGACAGAGTGGAACAGGCTGGCCTTCTAAACTGGTCAGCGTGTGGTGTGCCACAGGCGAGCTCCAGTTCCCCACAGGGCAGCATCAGGTAAGTAGAGGGGCGGTGGCAGCCGCCCGAACACCACAGGTAAGTATCAACTATGCTGCCCCACCCGGGACCCGGCTTTCGTGCACCAGACTAGAGCTCAGCCCCAACTCCCTGGCCCAGAGGACAGCAAAGACCTCGGCGAGCAGGCAGAAGAGTGCAGGCGGTGGCGGTCCTGCCTAGGGATCGGGGCTGCCCGTCGATGCCCTTCCCAGCTGTCCAGGACCTCCTGGGAAGGGATTGTACTCAGACTCTTGGGTTGTGCCAGCTCACGGTGACTCACGGTTACCGCCTACAGTTTCCACCCGGCCCCTATGTTTTCAGGGGTCAAGATGACGTCTGTGAAAGACCCCCCTTTTAAATTCCGTGCTTGTCAAGGAGGTCCAGGAGTTGCTTCTGAAAGGGCCATCTCAGAAAGTACGCTGCACGACGGCACACTGGTTTTATTCCAAATATTTTATTGTGCCCAAAATGAAGCCCGGAGGTTACCCGGCGGTCCGCCGACCTCAGGCCCTTGAACCAGTACCTCAAGGTGCTGCCATTCAAAATGGTCCACGTTGGAATAGTGATTCGTTCCATCCAGGAAGGGGAGGGTTTACGTCTCTGGATCTAAAGGCGTGTACTTCCCGTCCCTATCTGCCCAGCACACAGGTCCTTCCTCCTCTTAGCCTTCCAAGGCAGGGTGTTCCAGTTTCAGGTCCTCCCATTTGGCCTTTCACTGGCCCCAGAATTTTTGCCACCGTGGGGCAGCGGCGCTACAGTTCACCCTCAGGTCCAGGGCCTAAAAGATCCTACCGTTACCTGGACGACTGGCTAATTTGTGCCCCATCTCAGGTGCAGGTGGTGCCACGACACCAACACGGTTCTGACCCATATCCAGGCCCTGGGTTTCACGGTCAACTGGAAAAAGAGCAACTTGCAGCCCGCCAGCAGGCGGATTTCCTTAGTGTCCTCCTCGACTTGGTCAGCATGGCCCAGGCGTCTCTCACTCCCACGGAGGGGCAGACAGCTTGACCGAGGGCTCTGACAGGCTTTGGCTGGGCAGACTGGTCACCGCCCACAAAGTCCAGAGGCTGTTGGCTTAATGGCCCGCTGCAGCTCTTGGTACTGCCATTGGGCCTGCTGAAGGCCGCGCCTGCAGTGTTGGTTCAATGCCTTTCAGCTCCACCCGAGGCGACAGGCATGTGAAGTTGCGGGTGTCTCCTGCTTGCATCCGAGCCCTGCGTCCTTGGACCGGACAGGAGGTTCTTACTCCAGGGTGTTCCACTGGGGGCCTTCCTCACAAGAGGCAAGCCATCTCGACAGGCAGCTTCTCCTGACAGGCTGGGGAGCTGTCTGGGAAGGAGCTGTCAGCGAGGCGTGTGGCCTCCCTCCTGGGCGTCAGAGCACATCAAGCGTCCCTCGAGCTGAAGGCCATCCATCTCGCCCTGCAGAGGTTCCTGCCAGGGTTGCAGAAGCCAACATGTTCTAGTGAGGTCAGACAGCACCTCGGCGGTGTATCATGTCAATCACCAAGGCGGCACGAGGTCCTGGCGGTGCCTCCAGGTGGCGGGAGGAGTTGCTGTCGGGCATGGCAGCGTCTGGCTTCAGTGAGGGCAGTACACGTTCCAAGTGTGGAGAACAGAGGCCCGACATTCTCTCTCAGGACCGGGCCACTCCCGGGGAATGGAGATTGAACCCAGAGGTGGTCAGCCAGGTCTGGGCTCAGTATCAGGACTGCACAAGTGGACCTGTTTTGCGTCGGCAGAAGCGACTCACTGCCCAGAGTGGTGGTACTCTCGTGGGACAGGGGAGGCAGTTTGGGCCTGGATGCTCTGTCACAAGACTGGCCGACAGGCTTGTTGTGCAGCTTTTTCCTCCACCCCTGCGCCTGTGGGTTTGGCCCTGCAGAGTCAGTCATTGAACAGCTAGCTGAGTCTGTGCAGGAGACTCTGAACAAACGCCAGGGCTCCTTCTACTAGAGCTTGCTATGCACTCAGGTGGAGGATCTTTTTTACCATTGGTGTGCCAGCTTGGGTCTTGAGCCAGCGGTTTGCCCTGTGCCACAAGTTTTGCGCTTCTTGCAGTCCCTATTTGGATCAAGGCAAGGCGGTCAGTACTGTGAAGGTTTATGCCTCGCCATTTCAGCCTTTCACCAGGGTGCGGATAACAGGCCCTTGGGTAGGCATCCACTGATTGGTCAGTTTTTAAAGGGGCCCGCCCGGTTAACGTCCAGTTTGCACTTTGCAGGCACCAAACTGGGATTTGCCCACCGTTTTAATGTCTCTTACTGAAGGCCCGTATGAGCCCATTTTAGATGCAGATCTGCGATCTTTGTCTCTGAAAACTAGCTTTCTCCTGGCTCTTTGTTCGGCCAGGCGCGTCGGGGAGCTGTGCGCCCTCTCCGTCAGCGAAGACTGCCTGAGATGGCAGGCAGGGGGCACTGGCGTGTCACTTTGGCCTAATCCAGCCTTCCTGCCTAAGGTTCTAAGTCAGCAGTCTATCAACCAGGTTCTGGAGCTGACCCAATTCCAGAGCGCGACAAGTTGCTCACTCTGTGCCCAGTCAGGGCTTTGAGAGCTTATCTGGCCCGTACGCAGTCGTTGAGGAGGGAACACACTCAACTTTTTGTCTGTTATGGGGTGGCGAAGCAGGGACTACCGCTTTCCAAACAGCGGCTGTCGCATTGGCTGGTTGAGGTTATTTCCCATGCCTACCAGGCTCTGGGAATGCCGGTCCCTTCGGGTACAAGGGCTCACTCCACCAGGAGTATGGCTACGTCTTGGGCTGCCCTTAAGGGGGTACCAGCAAGCGATATCTGTGCAGCGGCTTCATGGGCGACGCCTTGCACTTTTTACCAGGTTTTATAGGGTGGGCGTCACTTTCGCCCAGCTCGGTTAGCGGCGCTGCCCTCATGTCCGTGACCGGCGAGGTTTTAATGGTTAGCTTAGAGCTCCTCGCGACTTTTTGGTATGTGTCATCCCTTTTTAGACCGTAGTGGCGGTCAGAGTGAGGTCGAAACAGATCGTAAGTTACGCGTAACTATGGATCTGTGAGACCGAGGATGACCGTCACTATCCTTGTCGCTTCGGACCATCCTGAGGCTCAAGGTAGGAGACTGAACCGGGGCAATCTCCGCTATTTACAAGCTCGAAGTCGTTCTGCTTCGGAGGTCATGGGCATGACTTTGTTGACATATGGTCTCGGTGATAGGCAGAACGAAGGTGATCATTCGTTTTTTAGACCGTAGTGACGGTCATCCCTCGGTCTCACAGATCCATAGTTACATGCGTAACTTACGATATCGTGACGTAACTGACTGGGTCTTCAACCCGTGCCTTCAGGCGCACCATTGCAAACCTCATTCTGATGCAGGTTATATAGACCAGCCTTTCTCAAACTTCTTTGACCTGAGGCCCGGTCATGGCAGACTTTGGGGTCATAGGGCTCATCTACATGTACCCAGAAAGAAGGCTACAATAGCTCTTGGCCACGTTATATTGAAATTTGACTATACAATACTCAATGCTATACAGTGTATTATACAGTCTCTGCTCTGTTTCTAAGGAAGTTCCAAAAAACAACGTTGTTCTATTAAGTTTCGTTAAATAAATAAATAGCCTTCCAACAGGTTGAAGCGGAGCTTTGATACTAACGTTATCGATTAGTTTCAGTTTCTCTCGTGCAGATGCGCATTGAATGAATGCTCATACACCACTTAATTGTAGGGCTCCATGTTTAATGACATCGATAGCAGAAACGTTTGTTTTCTTTTTTCGTCGATCCGCGGTTTCTTGATCAACTGCGCAGCAAATTATCAGATGAAGCACCGGGCCTAATTTCACTCCAAGACTCCGCGGACCAGCAGTCTCCATGTTGCGGACCCATATTTTGAGAAATGTTGAATAGACCACAACCAATTTCAATACTCCGACACGGTCACCGTTAGACTAGGGGGGAGAAGGGATGAGAAAAGATCTGGCCACAGTTCTTCCAGAACTTTGTGCCAAGTAAAAGCGTTATCAGTTTGTGTGAATGAAACAAAGCGTAGGCCATAGTGTGACATGCGTAAAACCAATGGTGTAGAGATGACGCCACAGGATTTTATTTAACCCTTTCGTGCCCGCGCCGAACATTCCATTTTTGGTGCTGGATGACCTCCTTACACAAAAAAACGTATTTCTTGAGTATAATACATACCATCAATGGGATATACATACCATTGTAATCAGAAGGGTCAGTTCTATCAAATGATGTAAAATACATATGATAATGTTGATATATAATGAACAGTCTTAGAAAATCTTCTCCAAATGTATACCGAAATTCGTTAAAATTGAATTTCATTCGCATAAAAATGAATTTTCATCATATTTCTATACGAGATAGAGACAAATATAGAGTGTATGACATGTTCAGCAAGTTGTGGGCTATTTAACAAAAAGACTGAATTGGAATATCATTAACCTTTCAAAAGTTATGATAAATTAAGTGATAAGTGTAAAAAATGCAGGAAGCGGGTTTAGAATGTTGACAGAATTCACATTCTCTTTCTCACCAAAAACATAAAAGTATGCATAAAAACTAATAATGAAGTCAGACACAATGGTTTAGATTTATTTGGTCCATATGAATAAACCATTTATTTGTATATAAGCAAATGCTACAGTCAACAATAATGATATATAAAAGAAAAACATGTACCTTACCAGTAATACAGGATAAGTATACTGTATATTTATTGAAGATCAATTCTGAATAGAGACATAGAATACATTTGATTCAACAGATACAACTTCCTTATATAAATTAGTGTAATATGAAAATGATATAATCTATAAAATGTATTATTTATGAAAAGCTAAGAATACAATCAACTTCAACATCACTCAAAAATCAATGTGTCTAAACATTGATTGAAAATTTGAAAGTGGATTACATAGAACAAGCCTGTTGAGAATAAACACATACACACATATACACACAAACTCACACACACACACACAGAGGAGGATAGGGAAAGGTGGGGTGGGGAACCTGAAGGTTAAACACAGAAGACCTATGACTCATAACGAAACGCATCCCCTTCTGTAGAATGCCAAATCTGACAGCAATTTTGTTTACCAAAAAAGCAGTCACCTGCCGCTAAACTCCAGGCCATAAAAGCTACTTTAGTGTTATTATGTATTGTTTGTATAACAAAGCCAACAATTTTTCTTTGGCTGCTGCTGTACAGGAATATGTACTTGATGAAAAGACGACAGAGTAGTAGTTGGAGCAGCTGAAGGCGAGGCTGAAATTTTGACGGAAATGCCTGCCAGCTGTTGTGATAGATTTTTTAAGCCAAAGTCTTTCTGGCTGTAGCTACCAAACCTAGGTTCAACACCAGATTCTGCATTGCCAAACTTGAAATAATAAGAAACTACTGAAACAGCAATGTCAATGGAGAAAAAGTGTACACAATATGTATTTCTCATTTGGTCAACGCTCCCTGATCCCTTCAGAGACTTGGTTCCCCAGTAGCAATGGATATTAGGGAGGGAAGTGAAGTCCCATGTCAATGATCAATCCCAGAAAACTGTGAAACTCTTCTGGGGTCTCTTAGTCCCATGCCCCTGCACTGTGTGTTTGCATCTGACGGCCTACTAAGCACAACCTCCCACCCGTTCGGTTGGTAAAACCACATATGCCTGGGACAACAACATAAAATCAACATAACAAGTCTATTTCACAGTGTTTTAGTGGCAGTCTACACCACCCCCACGCACGCCACCTAAATCTATACCTTCTTCCTCCATCCTCACATGGTCTTCAACATTGTGAGCGCAAGCTCATCAGCAGTCAGCTACCTCTTCAGGCCTGCAAGGAGGTCTGTGTAGGTCTTGTCATCCTCCATCTGAAACAACAGTAAAATCATACAAATGTAATACATTTATTAATTTAAAAAATAAAATCACAAAACTACAGATGTGCGCGTGTGTGCACATACATACACAAGAAGAGGTAGCCTAAACTATTGAAGCATTTTGAGTAATAATAAAAGTATGAAAAGTCATTTTATTACACATGGGTTTAGCTACCCTAAATCTGATTGCCTGGCTGGCATTAAGATAAAGACAGATTACATTTCACCTAGTAACTAACTGCTTAAATGCAATAATGACATTTCTGACATAATATGTGATTTCACATCATGTTTTCTATAAAACTACATATTGAGAAGAGTAGAATATCAAGTCGTGCCATCTTAGAAAATGTTGAGACAAGCACGTCTGATGTTTGTCATTTAGAAGTTAGAAGTTAGAAGCAAGGTAAAACAGTTCACTACAAACTGCCTAGCGAGGTAACAACCCAAGGAGAGGCAATACGTTAATTAGCACTACATTTCTGACAGAATCCGTGATTTCACATCTTGTTTTCTACAACTACATATTGAGAGGAGTAAAAATATCGCTCAACTTATTTCATGTAAGAGAACGCAACTTAGAAACGCCTTGGCCCATTGATTTATTCAGCTTTGGTATGCTATACTGACTTGCCAATATAATGCTTACCTAACAAGCAAATTGGTACTAGAAAACAAACTTACTTACAGGTTATATACTAACAGGTTTTTAAATGAAATTGTCAAATGAAAATAACTGATATCAAAAGCAAACGATAATACTGCAAGCAGTTCAGAGTAATGCAGCTAGCTAAAGTTACATGACGATGCACTTAGCCCCCGCTATGCCATAATGTTGACGCTGATGAGAAAGCATATTACTGTCAAATAACATGATTTTATGACTACAAAATAAGATTAACCATAACTAGAAACGATGTAAAAATATATATTACCTCAGTTTATCCAGCTGTGTGGTTTCCAGTCGAGGTAAACTCCAACGAAGTGCAGGTGGCATCTGGCGGTCAATGTTAAAATGTACGACTGAAGTGAAAAGTTTTTTTCACGACTCATCTTCAAGTATCCAAAACATTTCGCGCCATGAACCCCTTAACCAATCATATCAAATTGAAGCTTATGTTGTCAGCATTACGGGTCTCAGTCGTTGGACAGCTGAGATATTAGATGATTGGTCATCGTTAAAATGTTAACGAAATTAGAACGGTCGGGCTTGTAAGGGTTAAGTGAGCCACGTTTGCATGTAGGCAATTTATATTCACAGTACTTGGGCCTACTAAAAGAATATTATTTTATTGCATTTGTATTGGTTGTTTAGAGTAAAAAAAACAACAATCGGTCGGTATTAACGCAAGTTTACAACCGGCAAGTCGGTCAGACTAAAAGGGGAAAAAAATAAATATTTGGGTCGGTTCTAAATTGACATGGTCGGTCGGGTTACGGCAAGCGAAAATATTTTTAAGGATGGTCTGAGTGTCATCATATTATCCTGCACGATATCCTGCACGACTCCTGCCTGCGCAGTTGACTCCTGCACGATCCCGCAAATCACTTCAGGACCCTGGCCAGAGACTTCGCCAAACATGCTTTTCTATTATGCTATTATATCTGTTTGCAAATTACGGAATGTGAACTAGTGAAATGGTCTTATGTGCAAAGCATAACGTTGTGGCAGGGATTTCTAGTGTGCACATGTAACATCTTAGTGGGATCTTTCCAACTGTCCCTGTTTGTTGGACTTTGTAACGTCAATTAATGTTCGTCTTGCCTGTTGTATGCCTGTCTTCCGAGGTACAGGGGTGCAAACAGGGGTGTAGGAGGCGGGAGGTCGGGCATGCTCCCGGAAGGGGTGTTTGAGACAATTTTCTTTATTTGTTATTTTAGAATGTCAGCTCAGTTTTGTTACTTCTCATGAATGTTAAAGAGTAATGTGGTGTGCTTATGCAGTGTACGGGTTAAAAGATTGTGTCAATGAGGTGATTGATTTGTCATTGTGGACATTGTCCCATGTTTGCTTCCATTGTGTTTTTGTTTACTGTTTGTTTGTATTGTGTCTGTCACCTAAACCTGCCAGTAGTCTAAAAATAAAAAAGGAAATTCTTCAGCTCGAGTTTCTAGGCCTGAGTCTCTCCATCTGCTAGGACCCTCATACTAGTAAAGACCCCAAAAAAAACATATTTAAAACAGTGTTTTTTTGTAAACATCTTAATATAAATTGTACTGCTGTTGGTAGAATAATTGCCAAAACTTTACAATACCAAGGTAGAAAACTTGGGAAAAAACTTGACCATACTTTAAATCATAAAAGTAAATCAGGTTTCCATATAATATGCAGTAAGTTCCTAAATTCATCCCACCTGTGCATTTTAGCAAGTCAGGCTTCTGGTTGACTGATGGCTGAGCAGCCTCATAGAAAGCATGTTTGAGTGGTTTGGCTGCTGTTACCTCACTGTTGTGAAATATTGTTAAATTAGAAGGGAGCTGTGGCTTACGCAATGTTGTTTCACGGTACTTTGGGGTCCCCTGGCAAAAGGGACCTGGAGGCAGGGATGGGCTAAATTTGAGTCACAAAAAAAGTCAAACCGAGCTTGTCAAGTGGTACAAACTAATCACCGAACCTATTGGGAGCCACATAATGGACGCTTAAAGCAACACAATGCAGTTCTATTACCTTAAAGTAACAACTTCAAACTCATGATACACTGACATATAATACGGAGAATTACATCTCTTTACATTGGCAATGCATTGTAATGCAACTTATCTTATAAGTATGTTGTTTAAAGTGTGTATGTCAAATCATACCGCTTCCACGAGTTCAGCTTTTCAGTCCTCTTTTATCCTTTTCCAGTGATGTCAGAGACGTGACCGTGCTTTGCTTCCATTAGTCCAATACTAATGTGTAGCTATTATTCTAGAGTGATGGTATTATTCTAGCGAATACACAGTACAGCTATGAGTATCTGTTTCAACATTTCTAATATTATTAAAAGTAAAATCACTGAAAAAAAATCACTGACTTTGTAAAATTTAATCTGGTGCCATTTTTAATATCTATTAAAGTAAATAATATAAAGCGCAAATCAGGTGTGTAACTCCAGTGTTCTAGATTATCTCATGGATATTTCAGATTGTTTGGAAAATCCTGTGCTACAGTATACTGCTAAATTTCATTCTTCCCTTCCTTCAGGGTTGTAATGCACACTGGAGAAAAAGAATGGACGCGAATCACATCTGTGTGTGTATGTGTAGGGGGGGGGGGGGGGTAAGGGCAGGCCCCCCAAGGCAAGAAGAGAGGCATTTGTTTGTAAATCACAAACTGAATGCAAATTTCCCAGAGAGGAAGAGAGATGGCACAGACATAAACAGCCCTAACTAAGCGAGAGTGCCTCAGTAATGCAGCAAAGTGGCTCCTGTGTTGATGGCATCGGGAACTCGTTCTGTGGCACTCAGCACATTCAATTTAACATTTTAAGAAGACCACATATGGACTGTCCACTGCAGTCCCTTCTCTGAAAGGAAGGCTGTTGTCATCTGACCCATAATAATACTTCTCTAAAGCTGGGCAGACACAGAGTTATTTTTTTCAGTCACGTATGACATGGCAACTCACACACTACACGTTGCAGTTAGTCATGATTGCTGGGCTCACCCCACATGCTCAAACTACTTATCACTGCAAGACAGGGTTTAACATTTTCTGACATGTCAGAAATAAAATCCAATCTGGAACGGGAATATTGATTCATTGTGTGCCTACCCTTACCAAAAGTCTTACTAGAAGTCTATAGAAGTGTGCTGTTTGATGAATTGATGTATACTTGGCTTGTACTGAAAAGTCTATTAAAAGTATATTTACTTGTAGCCTAGTTTTAGCCAGGGACTGATCTTTGAGAGGTTTCATGACAGATGTGCTCTTACCAAAACAAAAAACTAAATTAAATAAACTTTAAATTAAAGTGCAGTTGAAGTATCATTGAAGTATAATTCCCAAGTTTACTTTATGCAGTAAGTTTACTAGTATAAATGTACTTGTGGCATACTTGTAAATATATTATTTTAATACTTCTTCAGATTAAGTTGTCCCACTTTCAAGTGAATAATAGTAAACTTGTAAGTATACTTTATTTTGTAGCCTACTGCAACTGTACTGAGAACTATACTGTAAGAAAAATAGTGAAAGACACTTTTTAGTTAATAGTATTTTTAAGCTGACTGTGTTTGGGTTAAAACTGGATTGGGTTGACTACAGTAAGTCTATGTTTTGGCATCCAATACAATATTTTGATTTATAAAGAAAAACATGTTATTTATTCAGATCATGTGTTGTGAATGTTATAGTAGTGAGCTTTGAGACTACTTATAGGACAGTTTAAAATATGCTTCAAGTATAAAAAATATTACCTGAATGGAAACCTAGTAGTATACTTTATAAGTAGGATTTTAAGTATATGTAAAGAAAACTTACCAGTATACATGCAGTATAAAAAAACATTAAACTCATAGCTTACTGATGATATACTTTAAGTATACTATCATGAACATGATAAAGTGGGTTAGAAGCATATATCGGCAGTAGACGGCAGTGGCTCAGGAGGTAAAGGAGTCATCCAGGAACCAGAAGGTTTGAGTTCAACTCCTCCTGACAAGACACTCAACCCCAAAAGTGCTCCTGATGTACATGTAGGTTGGTGCCTTGCACAACAGCCTATGCCATGTGTGTTAGTGCGTGTGGTATTGGGTGAATCTGAGGTATGACATTTGTAACAGGACAAGGTCCACGCCCCTTGTCTAGCCCAGTAGTGCCATTGCGAGTGGCTCTTGGCATTCGGAGGCGAGCCAATCAGTGTAGAGAATTGGCTATATAAATTTTTACTTTTAATTTGAAAGCCGACATCATAGCTGCATACTGTTGTTCGTCCACCTGACTCCTGCCTTCACCGCGGGATCCCTTGTGCTGTTTTGGCCTCTTGCCCGCTGTGCACGGATCCAGTGACATTCCTGGACTGCTGTCGGCCGCAGAACATGGGCCTCATAACCGACCTCAGCTGATTGCAGAGCTTGCGGTAACACAAGGAGCGGCAACATCAAGGCTACCTTGGTTCAAGTTCTGAACGCTGCTGTTTTGTTTTCATCTAAGTTGTGATGGTCGATTTTACATGTTTTGTTTATTGTATGTTTGTATATCTTTTAACTTGCACACGGGAGAAGAACTGTATACCGGGCACTCTCGTCCAGTAGGCCTTAGCTACTGTATAAACTACGATTCAAGATTCAATACTTTAATTGCCATACAACAGAAGTTGTTAGGAATTTGCTGCAGTGTGCTCTACAGTACAACAGACAAGACGACATCAAACAGAGATAAGAAGCCAAAGACATAGACATAGACATCAGACATAGTACATTCATCCATGGCTCGTCCCTACATAGGCAAGAGTCAAAAGTGGCAGTTTAGTGGCAGACATTTTAGTGGAAGTTTACCCAAAGTTCAGGATTTAAGTTCACTTCCAAAAGTGCAAATGTCACAGGGTGATGATGACAATAAATAAAATAAATATACTGTATAGTACTGTGGCATATAGCATGAATACAATTTAAAACATATTGCTAAAAAAAAGAGCAAAATGCTCTGCTTCCATAAGGTATTGGTGCAAGGATGGAGTTATTTAAAAATCTGATTACACTACAATATGTGCTATTTAAAAAGCGGGAGGTCTTTGTGTTAATAGCCCTCAGCCTTCTACCTGATGGGAGGATCTTAAGGAGGTGGTTGGCAGGATGAGTTGCATCCAGCAGGATTTTTATGCCCTTGCGTTGCATGTGGGCCTTGTAAATTTCTGCTAAGGGAGTGAGTTTGCAACCTATGATCTTCTCGGCCGTGTGAACTATTCTGTCTAGCTGTAGCCTGTTCTGAACAGTGGCATTTCCATACCAGACAGTAATAGAGAAGGAGAGAATACTCTCAATAGTGGCGTGATAGAATTGCAGCATCCCCTTGCAGGCCACCCCAAATTTTCTCAGCTGCCGGAGAAAAAAGAGCCTCTGGGGGGCTTTGCTCATGATACAGCTCAGGTTGTCTCCCCATTTCATAGAGGATGAGACTATGGTCCCTAAGAACCTAAAGCTGCCCACCCGTTCCACCTCTACCGCATTGATGGTCAGGGGCTGGGACACTAGCCCCTTGCGGCGAAAATCCACTACCATTTCTTTGGTTTTTAAAACATTTAATTCTAAATTGTGGTGGGAGCACCATTCCACTAGTGTGAGGACCTCGTTCCTGTAAGCCACGTCATCTTCCTCAGAGATAAGCCCTACCAATGTTGTGTCATCTGCAAATGTATACATCTTGACAGAGTCTGTATGTGATACACAATCATTTGTGTACAGTGAGTACAGTAGGGGGGATAAGACACATCCCTGAGGGGCGCCAGTGCTGATGTATTTGACCCTGGAAGTTTTGCTGTTTACTCTAACCACTTGTTTCCTGTGCAGCAGAAAGTCCAGTATCCAATGACAGAGAGAGTCATGCACACTCATCTGTTAAAGTTGTTTAAACAGTTTGGTGGGTAAAATTGTGTTAAAAGCAGAACTATAGTCAACTAGATGTACCGCATAGCGGTACAAAATATGACCGCCGCTCAGTCCTGTACATCCGTTCCGCGAAAATAAATCACACTTCAATTTGTCTCCATATTTTACTCCATCCCCCACTCTTGAAACTTTTGTGTATGCTTGTTTGGCATGCCTGAGTGTGTGTGTGCGGCTGCACAGAAAGTAGCCTACTGGTGCTGAAAAGGTGAATAGATTGTAGAATAGCCAAAGAAGATGTAGCATTGTTATAAAACCTTTAAAATCTCTAAACAATCACAAGTAGGCCAGTTCATCACAGTTCATCCATTGCAACTGGATTGATGAAAGGTCACTTACACCTTACACCTACATTGTATTTGGGAAAAGCAAAAGGTATCAGCATAATGTTATTTATTTATTTATTTTTTATGTATTTTTAAACAAAAACATCTCTGTCAGTTCCATGCCGTTTTCAACAGCTATCAAAAACAAAGGTCATTTTGGATGGATGGATTTTTTTGTGAATGTTTCTTCTTCTACATAAGATTTTAGTCATCTTTATTTCATGTAATACTTTATTGTCAATGCACAAATGAAGTAACAGTAGTCTGAAACGTTATTGTTAATGCACAAATTAAGTAACAGTAGCCTAGTCTGAAACGAAATGCTGTTTTACATCTAACCAGTGGTGCAAATAACTGACATGTCCAAATGGGCCTTGATGAAATGCGTCGCTAGACTGTTCATACACATTTTAACGGGCCAAAGTTGAAGAGCTTTTGTCCGTTATTGTTAGTGCAAATATAGGCTGATTCATGTTCCCTTGCATTGTTTAACTGAGGTCCATGGCTAGTCTGGCTTTCATCAGACCAAGCTCAATCTTTTAAGAAATCAAAAAATAAATAGCGGGCAGATCAGGCTGGGTTCACCCAGCCTAGTCCATAGGCACCCGATATTGTTTAATTTTCCGATTGAGATATACACGCTCTGGCTATTCTAAATGCAAAAATGCATCAGGGAGTTATGACAAAAAACGGTAACTAACAAACTAGATCCTATTAGAAAGCTGTTAGCTTCCCTAAGCTACAGGTAGGATTATAAGGTAGGCCTATTTACAACATAAATTGTCAATAGGCTATGCTGGCTTACACAAATAAAATCTCCTTTGGAAACCAATGGCTTACGCCTTACAGTATCAAGCGGACTTAAACTGTCATATCGCGTGGCGAAAAGTTGTAATAACATTCACGCAGCTCCATGAGTCAAGGAAAGCGAATGAAGTAGCCACTTCTAAATGGGACCCACTACACAGTAGCTTAAGGTGTTTTGCTAAAGCAGCCATAATGAAATGAAGGTGTCATTGTTTGGATACTTCACACACACGTGCTTTTTAATTTCACAGACTACAACTACCAAGCTGTAATCAAAGCACATCGATTCCCCTCTCACACCCTGCACGCACTTAAAACAAAATAAACAGAGCCTCAGTCTCACGATGTATAGGCAAAACTGTATCAGACCGATTATGCGTTGGTAAATCTTCCATTGCACAGAATGATTTTGTAGCACGTGCAATAAATGACAGTCGAAAGATACAAACAGTGCTGCTATACATTTGCTTGGTATAACCGCATTTATAGTTTTCTACAAATGCAATAAATCAAATGCCTCCATCACTCAACCAACGCTTAACGGTAACATTACCTAGGTCCTTATTGATATTACAAGATTAACGTTACCTGCAGTAAAAACCAAGCATGTCCGATAAACATCCTCAGATTTATTTCGCTTCAAGAAGAAATGGGAATTACACTTCATGTGAACATCGTCCTATCCTTATTAGATGTTCGCTGCGGTAAATTACAGTCCTTGTATGAAGCGTCCATTGTTTTTCCAACCCACTTTTTTAACTTCCAACAAAATTACGTCTCACTGCAACGATGCGCCATCTAGTGGACAAACGACTACTTCTCGCCAATACTGAAAATGCAGCCATGATGATGATGATGAATATTTATTTTGGCTTTCTTTTAATCCTACTGAATTTGTAATTATGTATCGGCCGCTCTAATACCCGATAGTATGTGGGTGCCTGTGTGTGTGCATGTGTATATGTGTGCACCGCCATTTACAGGCCAATAAGTGTACAGTCACTAAATGTACACATAACCTTTTTTTAGACCCCCCCATGGATGAAATTCTACGAAACTTGGCATACCCCTGGAGAATGCCAGGTCAATCATACACATAAAATTTGGTGCAGTTCTGAACATCTTAACTGAAGATAGGGGCGATTAAAGCAGAATAATATTGCATTTTCATTTTTTACCGGGGGGTGGGGGTGCAAATCACAAATGAGTGATTATGAGCCAGGTTGATGTGGGCCCTTGAGACCAACATACCATAAAAGATTCTTCATCCTCAGTGCCACGGTTCAGGTAGTTATTTAGGAAAAACTGGGGTTTTTTTGCGGTTCAGGGGGCCCAGCACAGGGGTTGGTGGTGGACGAAATGAAATTTTTCCGTAAAAGTCTAGTGGGGCTACATACCCACCAAATTTCATGTACCCCGGTGGTTCGGTGTCCCGGGTATCAATGACCAAAAATTCAGGGAGTAGATGACGGGAAAAATTCTTGAATTGTGTGCATGTGTGCGTGTACAAATTTATGTTTATGTGTGTGGGTGTGTGTGTGTGTGTGTGTATGTGCGTGCTTGTGTGTTTGCCTGCGTATGTGTGTTTGTGCATGTGCATGCATGCATACATTTGTCTACTGTGTGAGTATGTGTCATACGTATGATTACTGTAAATGTATGTGTGTGCGTGTGTATCTGTTTATGCACATGTGTGCACATGGAATGGGTTAACATGACCCCTGGAGGCAAACATACGGAAAAAATTGGTCATCCTAGGCCCTACAGTTCTCAAGATATTCACAGAGAACTGTGTCTGCCCTACCCTCCTTTTGGGGGGTCCAGTCCAGCGGGGCTACAGATCAAAACGAAGAATGACGGTTCCATGCTATCCATGTGGGGGTACATGCCCACCAAGTTTTGTGTACCCCAGTCTTTCAGTGTCCCGGGAATCCTTGTTGGTGTACGTCACTAAATGTACACATAAATTATTTTATTGTAAGGCCCCCCATGAACAAAAGTACACAAAACTTGGCATGCATTCGGAGGGTGTCATAATGATCCTACACTTTTAATTTCGTGCAGTTTTGACCTTGTCAGCCAGAGATATTGTGATGAAAACACCTAATTTTTGCTTTTAATTTTTAACTAGGTGGCGCTATACATGAAATAAGTGGTAATGGGATGGGTTGACATGCCCCCTTAAGACCAACATACATAAAAAGGTGGACCTCCTAGGCCCCACGGTTATCGAGATATTCACAGAAAACTGTCTCCGGCCACCTACAGGCCAGTTGGTGTATAGTAACATAAATTAATTTATTGTGTGGCCCCCATGAACGGAATTCCACAAAACTTGGCGTGCATACAGAGGGTGTCATAATGATCCTACACTTCCAATTTCGTGCAGTTTTGACTATGTTAGGTCACAGATACCTTCAATTACAACACCTCATTTTTACTTTTTGTGTTTAACTAGGTGGCGCTATACATGAAATGAGTGGTTATGGAATGGGTTGACATGGCCCCTTGAGATCAACATACAAATAAAAATGGTCCTCCTAAACCCTACGGTTTTGAGATATTCACAGAAAACTGTGTCTGCCCCCACCCTCCTTCGGGGGTCCAGTCCAGCAGGGGCTACAGATCAAAACGAAAAACGATGGTTCCATGCTATCCATGTGGGGTTACATGCCCACCAAGTTTCGTGTACCCGGTCTTTCAGTGTCCCGGGAATCATTGGCGGAAATTTGGGCATCGCGAAAAAAAAAAAAAAAAAATAAATAAAAAAAAAAAAAAAAAAAAAAAAATTTCTGACTAAACCTATATGACCGCCCGCCACAAAGGGGCGGTCATAATAAAAAGGATATTGGCATAGTTACCTGGGGACTCTAGGTGCTGTAGAACAGAGTGGATACATAGGGACACAGCATCCTCAACGGACCTGTTTTCCCTGTATGCACACTGGAAGGGATCTAGGTTCACTACCCTGGACAGGAAGGTGCATACAATGCGTTCGAATATTTTTATCACCACCGGAGTTAAGGCTACTGGTCGGTAGTCGTTTAAGCAGCTAATTTTGGTCTTTTTGGGCAGGTACTATGACAGCAGACTTATAACAGTCAGGGACTCTACATTCTCTTAGTGACCAGTTAAAAATATGTGTGAGCACTGGAGCCAACTCAGCTGCGCAGTGCAAGGTGGCAGAGGATACCAGGTTTGTTCTCAAGCTTGCGTCTGTAGTCCACCTTAGCCTTAGTGACAGCTTTCTCAAAAGATGTTCACCACACTATTTGTGAGTGCATATACTGTGCAGTGTGTGTATTAGGAGTATTGGCTCTTCCTTTGATTTTCCTCTCTTGCTGGACAGGAGCTGCAGGCCAACTGGGGTGGCGGGTTATCTCGAGGGGGTGGCGTCCCTTCACCTTTCTTGCTGTGGTGCATTTGAGAATTTTGTCTGTAGACCCTCCCTCTGATATACTCTCCAGCCCTGGGTAAGCTCCAGCCCTGTTCCTGGCTCCTCCCATCCCTCCTCAGCCAGTACTCTAATGATCACATTCTGGTGTATGTGTGTGACTGTGTGTGTATACATGTGTGTCCAGGCCTTGTAGGCCACTTGTGTCAGTACCTTAGTGGCAAAAAGTCTGACTGTCTGGAGAGAACTCACTCCCTGTATGTTTTTGTTAATAAAGACAGAGTTTATTTTTGGAACCACGCCTCTGGTTTTCTGTGACCCCGAACCTGTGTTGCCTGGTTGGGCTTCGTGTACCAAGTTATAGTCCAGTTGAGTGAAGATTCTGAGGGGCAGGGCCTCAGATGGCGTAGTCGACATTTCGTAATTGGAGAGCTAACCTACCACTTGCTACATTTGGCGTAGTCGGCAGAGGATCACATAGCAAAGCCAGAGACGTGTGTTCCAGTGTTTTTCTGTCTTTTGTATCTTGTGTCTGTGCTTTGTTTGATTGGTTTTCTGTTCAAAACAGCAGCTGTTCGTTGGACCAATGAGGAGTCAGGCAAGTTTGGTTTGGCGCATGGCCAACAAAGGTTGTCCCCTTGTCTGCAGCATTGACTGTGGCTACTCATGTTGTGTTATGTGTTGTGTGCAGAACAACCAGGAGCGGTTCCTCCCTTTGGGGACCTTCGGGGCATGGGCTGTGGACCCATTAGCGGGGTCTGGGAAAATCCTCTTCTGGCCTCTGTGTGTCGCAGTGTTTCGGCCTACTGACCACCCGCGTGTCATGGTATGTGTTTTGTGTACAGGTTATCAGGAGTGGCCTCTCCCTAGGTGGACTTTCGGGGCATGGGCTGTGGACTCATTAGCGGGGTCTGGGAGTATCCCCTCCTCATCTGTGTTGCGGTCTTTCGGCCTGCTACACCCACGTGTTATGTGTTTTTGTGCATTAAGGGTAGCCAGGGTGGCTCCTCCCTAGGAGGACCTTCGGGCCATGGGACCCCAGTGTGGTGAGTCCCATTAGCGGGGTCTGGGTGTAGAGCCCCCCCCTGGACCCTGTCAGTCACGGCATATCGGTCTGCAGACCAGCCGTAGAGTACGTTTTGGGTGAGTCTGGCAACCTGTAGTGCCTCCTCACCTGCCGACCTTTGGGTCATGGGCCACCGTAAAGGTGGGGCCCATTAGCGGGGTCTAGTGTGGAGGCCCTCATGGTTCCCTGTACCTCACCTCTGTGGAGGTTTGACCATCAATCGTCGGGTCGGCTGGAAATCATACATTGCGCCGATATATCTTATTTTAATAATCAACGAACACCACTAACCACTCGGTGAGTTGCACAGTTTTGAAAACGAATGTTAAGGGTTGTTTTAGGACATGTTTGAGTAGCCTACGACAGTATGCCCATTGGCAGCCACCCTGAGCAGTCAAAGGCAATTCAAATCGAGTCAGAAAAGTCAAGACAGGACCAATCGTCAAAATTTCGGTGTCCACCACTCTAGTTCATCCAAAACAAACCAGAAAAGGGCCTTAAAGTACTAAAAAACAGAATTTTCCTTTAAGTGTTCTATCATAACTAAAAAGTTTGCTAGGAATAGAGGTGTGGGCTCAAGTCACATGACTTGGACTCAAGTCAGACTCGAGTCACGATATTCATGACTTCAGACTCGACTTGACAAAATTAGAAATTACTTGTAACTCGACTTGGACTTCCATGCTATTGACTCGAGACTCGACTCTGACTTTGCCCCTTTGACTTGTAATGACTTGACTTGACCAAGTTCATCGTTAACGTTACACCAGCAACGCAACGTTATTTTGCATGGAATGCAGGTCTCTTATCTATTATGAGAAGGGATGAACATCACTGAACATGCTACCGTTTGTCGTCTGACTTGGATCATGTGATATTGTGATGGATCCTCTGATCCCTTTGATGTGGTTCGATGGGTTCGATATCGGAGCTAACAGAAACTATCAATCAATCATCAATGACTGATCGCATTCCAAGCTTACACCCATATCCGCGTTGTGTTTTGCAACATAAATATCAAGAAATGTGAAGGTAAATAGTAGCCCACCAAGTATGTGGTATGAAATTGGCTTATTCCCTGTCTCCCCTAGAGTTAGATGAGCAAAAGCATTTTTGTCTCCTTACATGCATTGTCTTAGCTTAGCTTAGTGAATGGAATCTCTCGTCGCCGGATAGCATTGTTAGTAAAAGTGAGCCAATAAAAAAAAATCCCTAATTACTTGTGGCCTAGTATTCACAACGAGTACAAATGGCAATGCAGGTTCAAGACAAGGTGATTTAAGCAGATATATTGACTTCGGACTACAGTATTTGGGGCAAAGCACTGCTACTTGGGTGGAGAGATATCACGCAACACATGAGTACGGTACCTTGTCTCACTCGCCACAACACAGACAATCTCTACTCTTTAAAAACAGCCCCTACAAGATGCTTGGCGATTCTGACAGTTTGACGATCGAAACTATCTCAGCAACAGAGACATGAAACTGTCCCAACTGGTCCCTGACAAGTCAAGAACTAGGCCTACAGTGCATTCTCCTCCAAGCACTTTGGGATGCCTGGAGCCTTGTGCTCAATGTCCCCAAATATGTTGCTGGCTGCACTGCATTCTAAGCTGTTACACACCCCAAAGCTGTTTTGTCATTCAAAATATTATGTAGGCTATGCAGAGTATTGGTCTTCACAACTGAACGTAAATGCCCCCGCCCCTTTTTTTACAATATATGAAAATGGCCAGTCATTTCCCAGATAGCAAACATACACTGGGACGGAACTGGGCCACACCTACCACAACGTCCAGCACGGATCTGCATAATGGACCTGATCCGGCGTCCAAACGCACGTCGGTCCAAAATTGCTCTGGATCCGTTTGACGGATCTGATGCCAATAAGGGCTAAGACTGGCCCAGTTCCGTATGATAGTCTGTGTTACTGACGTGTTCCAGATCTGCTTATCATATGCAATACGGGTCCGCTTATTGTGTGTGGTACGGAACCATTTATCAGATATCAGCCAGCTTTATTTTGACATGTGAAATGTGATTGGTAATTAATTATCCTGAAAAATCTGTTTGCTACATATTTGCTAACAGGTTCGTTATAGGTTCACCCAGGCTAAAGTTCGTAAAGTTTTCCCAACAGCTCAACTAACAAACATAAGCTAGGCTACAAACACAATGGGGGACTTTACACATAAGTGTCTTATTATTTTTTATTCAACAACCTGGCTGTAGAAGTGCAATCCCAGACAAAGTTTAAGTCGTGTTAATTCCACTCCCATTCAGGCTGTCTTCCTCAGCATCTCCATGATCAATCTGAAACAACACAAAATAAACATTAGCCATTTTTTCCTTTTTGAGTCACAATTACAATCGTTTTTTTATCATCAGTAATCCTGTTAGCGTTATCACTGTTTTTCCAAAATAGTTATTGTCAGAGCGGTAGATAAAACAGAGTGGCAACACTCCCATTAGACTTCCATAGGAAACAATGGCGGTGCTTTTTCCCAGCTACTTCCACGTTATGCTGAGCTTTAGCCCCATTCACTTCCATTGCTTTCTGCCTGATATTGTCAGTGGTAAGTACACGAAGGTACGACGTTTTTTTAATTGGCATATGCATTTCCTATACCAACTGCACTAGTAGATACTGGTATTGTTCTTTGAGGTTTATGTGCTGCTTGTTTAACTGATATTTAATTTTATAGCTTAAATGTTGACCGAAATTTCAAAGCTAAAAGTTAGCCTGCAAACCTTGATGTGGAGAGCTTAAAGATAATTTTCCTATGTCAATAATGAATTTCAGACAAACACATTTGGTTAGCCTATTGTAGTAGGGAAACTTTAGATGATAGGTTGGTTGTCAACAGATTTTTATAATGCTAGAACTATATATTTCAAACTTGATTGCGTTAGCTTACGTTAGCTAGTCAGCTCATTCACATACATAGTGTTAAAGGAACAAGTCAGTAGTAATATATGTTTTTACCTTAACTTTCATGTTGTTATGCTAGCGGCCTCAGGCGTAGCCATAGAGGGAGGAACATAGCAGTAATCAAACACATCCACGTTTTCCCTACTTAAATACAGTTGCACGAGTAGTTGATAAAAATGTGTAAGGTCACACAACGTGAAACATTTCGATTTTCGAAACGATTTTCCAAGCGAATAAACAGGAGAACTACAATGTGTGGCGCAATAGCACTTAGGAGTACTTCAACGTTAGCGTAGTAATATTACTGTAATTAACACCTAATTGTAGATCCTATCCACCACAGAGTTTAGAATTCATGCTTGATCGACCCCTCAGCCTCCCCCTCCCCCTCCCCTCTGAGCTAGAGAGAGGCACACACACTAGAGATGCACGGATGGGCTATTATTTCAACCTTAACTGCATAGCAAAACTTATCATCCATCCGCCATCCAACCGCACCAAAGTTTTTTGACCAATTTTCAAAACAGCACCCGCCTGCTATCCGCTGGTTGTTTTAATGTATATGGGTGATGCGGCGCTGCTGACGTGAGGCTAGAAAGCTCTTGCCTGTTCTGGAAAGATCCAATGCAGCAAATATAAAAGGCTACATTGGCTATGTTGTAACAGCAAACTGAGTCTCTGTCTCGCAAAACAGTCTCCAAATAAAACGCACATCGGCCAGTAGCCTACAATTTTATCATTGTAATAATGAAATTGAAAGTCCACTGCACAACAGTACAACGTGCATGTTCACAGTTTTAGTTACACCGCCAAACTTGCTTGCTTGCCTTACACATCTAAGTTTTCCGACTATTTTTCTTACCTTCTTTTTTCTGCTGTGGATGTTGAGCTTGTAGAAGTTTTAGCTCTTATGTTCTGAACATTTCCCATTGCCATTGCCCGACGTCATTTCTGAGTCATATCACTCCATAATCCAGTGGTTCTCAAACTTTTTCTTTCATTCCCCACTTTGATCAAGGGGGCATTTTTGAGCCCCACCTGTCCATCATTGCTCTAAGAAAGTGCATCAAGCTTAAAATCGTCAAATTTATCGAAATAACGACAAGTTCTAAATATGTCCTCTTCAGCAGTGTTAAAATCAGCTGGTGCTGCAGATATGATATAAATAAACATAATGTGCCACTGTAAATTAAACACACATATTTCTGTTTTCCAGCAACATATTAGCAAGCAGGCCAATATTTTACAGCATTGCAGGCTACAATATATTCAATGAAATAGCCTACCAACATGCTGTATTAAATGGATCCATAATCCATTCATACTGAGCACTGCTGGTTGGGAAATATTTTTGAAATAAACTTTGCAGGGATGTGATGTAGGCCTACTGTTTAATACACGGGATCACAAGAGTGGCTAACGAAACAGACGTTTCCTGCGATTTCACTCAGATTCTCAAAGGCATTAATTAATACTGTCGCGATCGAGGCGCCTATACCTCGAGTTTTTTGGTGAATGCAGTAATCTTATCTGAGGTAGGTGCTTGTCTTTGCCTTGTAACTGGGAGATTTAACTCATTGAGCTTTCCAAATATATCGCTAAAATAGGCCAGCTTTATCAAGAAATTGTCATTAGTGAACGTGCTTGCAGATTCGTATGCACTCTTCCTCCAAGAAGAGGTGACACAGAGCTCAAACACGCGCGCACTTTACCTCGGGAAAGCCACCTTGCCTCGCTGTGAAACAATAGGCAACAGCTGTGTGGTCAGCTCCCATCTCCTCGCAAAGTGCGGGGAACAGACGCGCTTTTAAGGGCCGGGTCTTGATGAAATTCATCACTCTCACAACCTTGTTCAAAATCTCATTCAGGTCGGGACTAAGCTGCCTTGACACGAGCGCTTCCCTATGAATAACACAGTGAGTCCATTGCCCACCGGGTGCTGCCTAGGCTACAGATAAAAAAATAAAATAAAAAAACTCCTGTTTTCACGTCAGTTCGCGCCCCACCTGTCTCCGCGACCCAGTAGTGGGTTTGAGAAATGCTGCCATAATCTGTCTCTTTTAAATGCCTATTCCCTGAATGGTAGGCTACAATTACCATATGTTTTATAATATCGAAACAAAATAGGCTAACCCAGGCTTGAAGTTTAACCCATGATGTTTACACACACACACACACACACACATTCACCTCCGTAAATAAAACCCAATTTGACGTTGACTTCAACCTGTGCTAGGAAGTGAAATTATTTGCAATGGCTGACTTAATAGACGATGACGATAACAACTGGCTTGTAGCAGACCCAGAACCATATTTGTTTGAACCCGAATACACAGACGAGGAACTAGCTTTTATGGATCGTGAAAGGCAGCAAAGATGAGTGAGACGGTGAGGGAACACGGGCGAACAGCAACTGGTGGAGAGCCTGTGCTGTCGAGAATAGTGTTGCTATCGGTAGCGGGGGTCATGTGCCACAGAAAGCATGCGTTTGCAGCAATGATGTGGTGTAATCCTCTGGTGAGAAATGCTGAGAGCAAACCCTTCACAATGGATGTTATAACCATGATTGTTCACAATCTGTTTTACCACTACCTGCTATTTTGCTAAGTCAGCTCAAACTAACGCCAGCAGGGCAGGTTGTTTCTTACAAAAATGCGTGTGTGCGATCAATCATGAATTCTGAGGTGTGGACTCACTCTGTGGTGGATAGGATCTACAATTAGGTGTTAATTAATGTTACTACGCTAACGTTGAAGTACTCCCAAGTGCTATTGGGCCACACTTAGTTCTCCTGTTTATTCGCTTGGAAAATCGCCCTGTTTCATGTTGTGTGACCTTACACATTTTTATCAACTACTGGTGCAACTGTATTTAAGTAGGGAAAACGTGGATGTGTTTGATTACTGCAGTGGTCCCCAAACTTTTTCTTCCGAGGGCCAGCTTACTATGCCTGGCTGTAAGAGAGGGCCAGGGACTCAGAGTATATCAGTAACCATAAATAGCTTAGTGCTGTGAACAACAGCAGTCTACCTTAGTTGAATATTCCATTATATTTAATCTATAGGCTTTTGCCATTTAATACCATTGTTAGCTGTGTTTATATTGCCATCATGCCATATCAGTGTAAAATGTAACTCAAATTAAATAATACTAATAAAAAGACTTGCATTCCCAAAAGTATTAGCAGGTAGTCTCAAAAGTATATTTCATTAAAAATGTGTGAACTCTGAACTCTGAAAATGTGGTCTGAAATGACCACCATTCAACATTTGAACACATAAAAATAATTATCCCAGAAAGTCCCAGAAAAATTACTTGAATATAAGCTAGTTAGTTATTAACAATTCATTGATAAACTTTTAGAATACTTTGAGCACCGATTGGGTCAGCATAGGCCTCATTACATTGTTTGCAGATAGGCCTACTGTACATTTCATTCTGTTTTTGATGGCAAACGCGAAACAGCGGCAAAACAACCACTAGTGGACAAAAAGAGTATTACATGTGTACTGTTAAGACTCGTCATAGAGAATGAATGGGGGAAATTGCGGAGGTTATAGTTTGACGATGTCGTACTCCCATGCGGGCCGGTTGCTATATACCACGGACATGTTTTGGGGGGCCACCCAAAATGAGGTGGCGGACCGTATCCGGCCCGCGGGCCGTAGTTTGGGGACCACTGGATTACTGCTATGTTCCTCCCTCTATGGCTACGTCTGAGGCCGCTAGCATAGCAACATGCTAACACATTCACGCTGCAAGCCAGAGCGTTTGAGTGCACGTACCAACACGGGAGAGGTATGACTCAACTCGTGAAAGTTAAGGTAAGAACATATATATTACTACTGACTTTGGGTGGCGTGTTCCTTTAACAATATATGCTATGAGGGGGAACACGAACTTTATCTTGATAAAATACATTTCATTCAGCATGGTAACTCATGGTATTCAGATGTGCTGGTTATCAATGGGTTTGTGATTAACGCTTTTCAGGTGAAAAATGGAGCAAATGAATGTGATTATTGTCTTTAAAGGCCGTGTTGCAGGGTTCATTTTCCAACGAATTTGCACAATTTGCTTGTTTGTAATAAACATTTAAACTGTTATCCATTGTATATGATGTTGGATATCACAAAGCGAAATATACCGTATTTTCCGGACTATAAGTCGCTCCTGAGTATAAGTCGCATCAGTCAAAAAATGCGTCATAAACAGGAAAAAAATATATATAAGTCGCACCGGACTATAAGTCGCATTTATTTAGAAAAGTATTTCACAAAATCCCAAACCAAAAACAGAGACTATGTAACTGGATTATTGAGGCCAAAAAGATTAATGTTAATGAAGACGAAGGAGTGAAGGCAGCCAAGAGGAGGGCAAGGTAATTGCAAAGCAAAAAATTCACTGAAAGAAAATGCAATGTGGTACACCAAAATGTATTTAAAATGCGGAGAATACATGCAATCAAGCATTTTGGGCAATGTGGAGTCACAAGCTGGCAGCAGATTAAATACTCATAATAGAGAAAAAGACTGTTTTAAAAGGACGTGACCGAAGCTAAGGCAAGCCAGGCAATAGGCCTATAGGCCCGACAGTAATTGTAAAGCAATTTACAAAAGATTCACTGAACAAAAATGCTGATGTGGTAAATGAAAATTTAGCTAAAAATGTGGAGAATGCAATGCAGTCAAGCATTTTGGACGATGTGGAGATACAAGCCGGCAGCAGAATAAATGCTTGAGAGAGAAAAAAATGCGTTTTAAAAGGACGTGCAGACCGAAGCTGCAGCAAGCAGGTGATATTTAGAAATTTATTTCACAAAATCCAAGACTAAGAACAGACAGACTATGTAACTGGACACATTGAGGCCAAAATATTGAGAATTCTACAGGGAATGTTGAAGATGAAGGAGTGAATAGTGGCAAGAGGCAAGCCGAAGGCTGCTGACAAGGGCCCGACGCTATTGTAAAGCAATTTACAAAAGATTCACTGAACAAAAATGCTGATGTGGTACATGAAAATTTAGCTAAAAATGTGGAGAATGCAATGCAATCAAGCATGTTGGACGATATTTTGGCACAAGCTGACAACAGAACAAATACTCGCTGGCCGCCACCGAGGGAGCGCAAGAAAAAAAGATGCGCATTTAAAACCAGGGCCTAAATTTCAGCGCGGGATTGCAGGGTATTGCGCATAAATTATTACTAAGTATTGAGCATACTAATAAAAGTCCCGCAACTCTAGCCACGAGAAATTCCCACACATTTTACAGCGCTGTCTGATGTTAATCTAATAATGGAGCGGCCTGAATGCTGGACTATTGACTGGACGGACCAACTCTGACTTCAATTGAACCCCATCCAGAGACACACGCGCGCGCGGGCAGGACCACTTTGGAGGTGCCTCTCTCTCTCTCTCTCAGCAGGATTTGTCACCGTCAAATTATAGCTTAGCCTAGGTGCTTCTACACCAACCGCTATCGACAGGAAAGAACAAAAAAAGTTTAGCGATCAGGAACCGAATTTTGCAAACACAGATGCATGACAGCACATAATATAACGCGAGAGAACATGGATGTGTTCTCCATTTGAGGAACGTTATAATCGATTGCGGACGTGAACAGACAGCTACAGACACAGAGAGCATAGTAGGCCTACTTTCACTTTCTGTGCATATTCACGTGAAAGATAATTGGTAGCAAAACAGCGATCAAATATTACATGGCAGTGAGTTTTGTTTTCAAATGTTTTCATGCATGTCTAGATAACGGGTGAGGAATGTTTAGGGGACAGACTAAATCCTCAAATTATGTCTGGGCAAAGCACAGCACCTTTATTTGGACCATGGCTTGTAGGCTATTCGAGTCAGCTATAGGCCTTTATTTCTTGCGTTTTACTGTGAGACAGATGCCTATACTTTTCGTTATAGGAGCAGCATACCGGTAGGCTATCAATGGCAATGGTTCATTAAGCTTCATGTATGAAAGAGTGTCGGGATTTCCATCCGCTTATTGCGAGATAAGGCATCCGCTTTCATTCATTCATGGAACGTGTGCTGTGCTGCAAGGGAAACCTTATTCCATATAGCCAAAGAGGTCTAAGATGGACTAAATTTAATTATTTTATAAATTATGCACGATTTCCTTTTGGTAACACTTTATTTTAATGTGTCGCTGTTACAGTGTACCTACCTAATTAGGTACAGTGGTACAACCTGTGTAACAACATGTACTATCAGGTACTATCATTGTACTTGCATTATATATTTGTGGGTACCTACATATAGTTGTTACATTGTAATACTGAGTGCTTTTACAAAACTTTGCCAATTTGCCTAAATTTTCATCAGAGGCAAAGAGCTGACCTGAGACCTGCTGGATGGGGTAAATCTGGTCATGATAGATTTGAATACAAAGCATTCTTAGCTCCAGTCAAGGCCTCATTGTCTTCAGTACATGTAACAGCTGTGCTGCTACAACCTTGTTACTCTTTGATACAGTGGAATAAACCTATTAAGTGTACCAGTTAATTACTTACATGTACATATGACATGTATGTTATGTCTTCGATGTCTTGGAACAGGTCTACTAATTCACTACATAGTACATATATCAACTGTGTTGGTACCAGCTCTTTGATACAGTGGCATAAACCCATTAAAATGAAGTGTACCAGTTAAGTACTTACAATGACATATTACATGTATGTTGTGTCATTGGTGTCTTGGAACATGTCTGCCATTACCCTACATACTGTAGTACATGTATCAACTGTGTTGGTACACATTTATTACTCTTTTGATACAGTGGAATAAACCCATTAAAATAAAGTGTACCAGTTAAGTACTTACATCTACATATATACATCCTGTCAATGATGTGTTGAAACGTGTCTGCTGTTACACCACACAGTACATGTGAATTGTGGACGGAAAGATTGCTCAGGGCAATGGGCCTACTCTGCGAGAGATCTACAGCAGCCACGACCACCGAGCTGCGGCTGACCTGCGAGCTGCCATAACGTTAACATTAACGTATAGCCTCTGACGCTGGGTGCCTGCAGTCTGGATTGAGTGCTGACGTGGGGAGCTCTGATGGCGACGTCGGGAGAAGCAACAAACGTCTTGCTAAAGCCACCGAGCTGCTGATCAGCAGAAAGATCGCCCATCATGACTTCAGACTGTTGTTCTTCCGGTGCTCTGCTCTCCAGACTGCCAGTAGTGCTAAATCTGAGTTGGTCAGTGAAAGATCTTTGTTGGTCTTGCATTGGCAGTTTCACGCGGGTCATCATTGCCCTTGGACTTTTTCAGCCGGTTGGAAATTGGACTAATTTTAACATGATTATTATTATTTTATTTATTTATTTTAAATTTTCTGTGTTGTCTGTCTTGTATGTCTGTGTTGTATGTCTTGTATGTCTGTTGTCTTGTGTCACGGGAACGCTGGCGACTACGCCGCTCCGTCCGGCATCTTTTGTGTTTGTTATTTTTTAAAAAATGTTTTTGTCATCTGGTGTCAACGCTGGCGACTATGCCGCTCCGTCTGGCATTTTTTGTCTTATTGTCTTTTGTTTTTTGTCAATGTATTGTATGTAGAGTGCTTTGGGTTGCACTTTGTGCATGTTAAATGCGCTATACTAAATAAAACTGACTTGACTTGACTTGACTTGACTTGAATTAGTAGACCTGTTCCAGTTTATTCCACTGTATCAAAGTGTAACAAGGTTGTAGCAGCACAGCTGTTATATGTACACTGAAGACAATGAGGCCTTGTCTGGAGCTAAGCATGCTTTGTATATCAAATCTATCATGACCCGATTTACCCCATCCAGCAGGTCTCAGGTCAGCTCTTTGCCTCTGATGAAAATGTAGGCAAATTGGCAAAGTTTTGTAAAAGCACTCAGTATTACAATGTAACAACTATATGTAGGTACCCACAAATACATAATGCAAGTACAAGGATAGTACCTGATAGTACATGTTGTTACACAGGTTGTACCACTGTACCTAATTAGGTAAGTACACTGTAACAGTGACACATTAAAATAAAGTGTTACCTTACTTTTTTATATAAAATTCGTAGGCTGATACCTGGCAGCAACAATTGTGTTTAAATGTAGGTTATTGCTTCAGCCTCTAGCTCAGAAAGAGGCTGCGTGCTTGACTGGTAGCTTGAGAGCAGGATGATGACTTTTCATTGGCAACAATATTAAACCAACCAACAATATACATTATTAAGAAGAGCTCTTTTATGAGTTAAATTGAAGCAAAATTATACTGGCTTTTATTTGTCCGAATCTGAGGCCCGGCTATGAATAGAATCCCGGCCATAATTTGAGCATTTAAGTATGCACGTGTGTTTCAGGCATAGCACAAGCACTAATCTCTGACTGAAAGTGCACAGGACTTGTGCATTTGAGAGCGCTCTCTCGAGGCTGTAGACGCTAATGTTTCATGTAGGGTTCATGTCAGTTCATATAAATTAACATTTAAAAACTTGTTCAATTATATAATTTTTTTCATATATAAGTCGCACCTGACTATAAGTCGCAGCACCAGCCAAACTATGAAAAAAAGTGACTTATAGTCCGGAAAATACGGTAATATGAAAAAGCAGGTACTATTTCACAGCGGTTTGAAGTGATTCTCCTTTCCCCCATAATGCATTGCATTACGTCACCTTGGGGAGGCTACAGCCCAAAGCCCACCTTGAGACCTGCTTGAGACCCTTGAGATTAACGAGAGAGGAGTAAAGAGAGACGAGCAAAGGGAGTGTTCAGCAGTAGATAGCGCAGATTATAGATAAATAGATATATAGACAGGTAGATAGATAGCTAGATAGATCATGTCATCTGCTGGTCGCGGGGTGAGCTCGACCAGCGGCCAAAACGCACTCGCTTCCCTAGTTACAGCAGCTCTCCACCGCAGTTTCCATCGGGACGGCACAGCCCACACAAGCACCTGCCAAACTGCGACTTGCCCTTATTATCTCCCTCTTTGGTAAGCCGTACCCTGACGATGTCAATGACAATCAATCACGAGGAGTAGTTATCGAAAATATTCATGCTGAAGACACGACCAGCCTAATCGGCGGCGGTTTGCAACAACAGGGGTGGCTCACAGGTGGGACTGGAAAGTTAGCCCATAGCAGTAGCTATCATGATGCTTTATATTCTGATCTTCTGACTAAGTTTACCCCGTAGCCTACTTATCTGAACTAACGACATGATCACTATCACTAGATATAAAGAAAATGTTGACTTTCACTCGGTGCTGTTCACTGACAGTAACAAAAAAAGTGTCGTAACGTTATAAGCATAATGCATTGAACTGAATAGGTGCATTATGTAGCCTCATAACGAGACCTCTCAAATTCAGAAAATTGCATTAAACTAAAATCGAAAGACATTGTTATCTTTGTTAGACTATAGGGTAGTTGTCATATAAATGCTGTAACGAAATTTGAAATGTAAATATACAAACTTTATGTTGAAAGTGTAACCGCGACCGTTTCCCATAGGAATGAATGTAAAACATACCCTCCAAAACGAGACCTCCAGAAATTTAGAAAAAATTACTAAATTGAAATCAGGCAATGTTATTACCATTGGTAGATCATAGGGTAGCTGTGATATAAATGCTGTGACGAAATTCGAAGTCTAAATATACAAACTTTATGTTGAAAGTGTAACCGCGATGTCCATTGGAATGCATTGAAATGACTGAAGCGCAGATCATGTAGCCCCCAACGTGACGTCATCACTGAATTGCGCAAAAAAACCCGCTAATGCTAAAAACAACAAAAACTGGCATTTAACACCATTTGGAGACATTTTTTAAAACGATATACATATATTGAGTGCTTTATGTACCCATTAATCAACAGTGGTGGTTAACCTGCAACACAGGCTTTAAACCTGATATAGATTAGCTTGCTACAGAGTTTTATGGCGCTATGAACTGAACCGTGGGCTGAACATGACATGAAGTAGGCTAGTATCCACGACTCGTGAACAAGGGGATTTCAGTTATGAATTTCAGGGGAAGCAGTAGGAGCAAAACCTAAACTATTATAAGTTATTGTTGTTGTTACTGGTGCGTGGCTCTTCCCTTGCCAGCCCAGTCCTGTGCCACTATCACTGTAACAAACGGGACAGTGCAGTGTCAACAGCGGTAGGCGAGTGTGGCACGAGCGTGGACAGTGGCGTCTATATATAGTAGCCTACAGTAGGCGTTTTTGCTCCAACTGATAATCGATTTCAGGTTTCAGTTCATTTAGTTTTCAGTAATTTTACATTTCGTGTTGGTGTTCTTGGTGTAATAATTTTGATTGCTTTGTCTGCCAAGTCATTTGTCAAATCTTCTGTCTTGAATTTCCCCTGAGGATCAATAAAGTATCTATCTATCTATCTCTAAATACATAGCGAAGTTTGCATGGAAGAGACTGACGTGACGAGGGCATTGCCTTTCATTAGGTCAGTGATCTTTGTAAGTAGGACAAAAAGTTTTGGATAACTGAAAAATGTAGTCAGGTTAATAGGGCATAGGTCACTCTGAAAGTAATCCAACAAAATTATTCTTCATGTTGTTATTGTTATAGTTTTTGTGTGGACTTGTGGCACCCCCAGCCTTGCAAATGGTTGGCTGTGTATGGGTAGCCTATGTAAAACTCTTGCTGGAGATGGCCTCTTGCTTAGGTTTCTGCTAATTACCTAATGTGTTGTCCCAAGTATACACTGAGTGTTACCTGCTCTGTTCTCTCCCTCCATTCTCCACTGTGCCTGTTCTGCTTATCCAGGACCAAGGATGCAGAGGACAAGAAGGGTGTGCGATATATGAGTGGAATGGTCAGATAAGATAATTTCTTATGTTTGAGGTCCACACAATGGGGCCCTTACACAAAGGGAGTTGTGTTGATCCAGCATCTTCCACACCTCCCAAATGTGTTGCATCCTCTTTACCATGTCCCTCGTATAGGTGTACAGAGTATATGGAGAGCTATCCATTCCTTCCACATTGTGTCTTTTGTGTAGTTCACACACAATTGTTGTTCAAACTTTGGAAACTGAAATCTTTCTATTTTTTGGAAACCTAAATGAGTGTCACCTCCTTTTTATGTTGCAGTGTCACCATACCTTCCTCCCAGTCTTTTTTGCATTTGTTCCTGTTCTTGTTTTAAACGCACATTGAAAAAATCTATTGAAAACCTAACATGTATCAGTCATCCTTTTCATACTGTAGTCTCACCAGCCGACTGAAATATAAGTTATAAGTATTTTATTGAAACAGTTGATTGCTTATTGAGTTACAAGTGTGTTATTGTGTGGTGGCCACCTTGATACAGGCAAATGCAGGAATCCAATAACAGCTTATGTCCAGCAAGGAAACAAACGTTCAATGTTAGAACTACAAAAGAACATGTTTTAGATCGATGTTGCAGACCAATTATACTCGCAATATGTAATTGACACTATAATGTAAGCATGCTAACACGTAATAACACTCGTTTTTGGCTTGTTGTAATGTTTCCCGTTCAATAACGCACTCGCTGCTGTCTATCCCATTGAAATAACACTACACGCAAAGAGCTGTTTGGAACTGTTCAAGTGTATGTGAACCACGTGACCGCGTGTCGGCGACTTTAAAGAGTGTCGCAACTCTCTTTTTCTATGGCTCTGGTTATTGTGATGGCTGTTTTGCTCAAGCTAAGCTATAGCTGGAAAATAATAGTAACCTTACAGTAAAGTTATCAATCGCTTGGCTGCTTGTTGTTGTCTCTAAATAAACCAACAGAGATAAAAAGCAGATAGCCTACCTTGAAAAGTTGGCTGCGTCCTAGTCCAACCCCAGGCTGGCAAATCATGTCAAAAGATTGATAGTGAGCAAACCAAAGATCCTTGATTAACGTTACTGCTTGGACTTCTGCATGCGTGGCAAGAGTATGGGGTTGTCTCATAGCACTGTTAGATCTGACAAACAAATATTGACTACTTTTTACCACTGCTAGGTAATAATAAAAATAATGAAATGAGCATATGATCAATATTGAGCCAACTCTTCTTTTCCAGCCTTACTGTAGAAATAAAGTGGCCATGGGAACATGGTTTCCCCCATGCACCCCCATGGTTTCTAAATTTGTGCCATTCCAAAATACCTTTTTTTTTTCTTTAGCAGCCAGTTGACAATGAAGTAGAGAAAGGACAGTCAATTTAGCAAACCAGCACCTTAATTAATGTCATTACCACCTGGGTCTGCTGTGAAAAAATGGTCCTTCGGCTCATATCCGTAATCCAGGTTTGGGCCAAATCAGCGTTTTGTATTTTAAACGCATCTCCTGACTTCCAGTTGAGTTGTGGAAATCGGACCTGGGACAAATCTGTGAACCGGTGACAAAACAGCATTGCTAGCAGAGCTGAAACCTCTATCAGGAGCAGATCCGGCCCACAGTCAGATCCGTATGTCCACTACAGGCGGATCTAAAGGCTTTTATGCGGATCCGGCCCAAAGGAAATTGCTATCTGAAATACTATAATAACAGTGCTGCATGGGGATTTGAGGAAAGAGGACCGATGCAATTTTTTAGACCTACTTGGTAGGCTACTATGTTCACATTCTGGTGAAGCACAGCTACTTGGGCCAAGTGATTTGCAGGCAGCACCTGAAAAGCTTCGGTGTTACGCCTACTTCTTCAAACCCCAAGGAACATTGATTTCCCTGAATGAAAACATAGTTCCAACCAAGTAGCCTATGTATGCTTACAAAAGGGCTGTGTCTAATTTGACATTGTTATTTGTACACATTGTAACTATACAAAAATTCTTTTGTCACTATTGGGAGGTGTAGGCTAATGAAGCCGGCCACTTCGAGGCACTTGTGATAAGCTAGGCTAGCGGTGGGTGCATCAGACCGAGTAGCCTAACTACACGCACGGAGATGAGAAAGGTATATATCGACTTATCGAACTCTGGGAAATACGGTGAATGAGCTAAAGTCCCAAAAAGTCTGCGTGTTCCTTTAAAGTTGCTTCATTAGCATGACAGCCGGGACATAGTTTTACCAGTTAGTGAACTCATTACAATCAAAAACCCTGTATTCACTCTTACTTTTCCTCAGTAAGAGAACAAAGGATGTTTGTCTTTGGGCTTGTGATTATAAGTGTTTTAAAACGCTTCAATATGTTAAGTATGATATATTGATAATAATGATATATAGAAAGCATGATTGATGGCATATGAGTATGCGGTAATATGATAGTGACTTGTTTAGGACTCGAAAAAAATAAGGACTCGACTTGGCCTTGGTAATACTTGACTTGGACTTGCTTGGGATATCTCTGTCTTGACTTGGGACTTGACTTGGACTTCAGTGTTAAGACTTGAGACTTACTTGTGACTTGCCAAACAGTGACTTCGTCCCACCTCTGGAGTACAGTATATAACTAGTATTTTTAACGTTACTAGTTTACTCACAGTATAGTTCTCAGTACACTTGCAGTACAAAATAAAGTATATTTACAAGTTTGCTATTATAGTACTAAAAGTACTTTTACATTTATTTTGCAGAGAGAATGTACAGAACTGAGCGGTGGCCAAATATGCAGACAAATTACTCCATTGTACATTTAATGACCACATGTGGTGACTTGTTATAACAGAGGTAAATATCGTAGCAAATTTCTCTCATGACACCAGCCTTGAAGGAACTGTAGGATGAGGTGAAATGGTTCGGGTTGAGTGAGATTTTGGTGAGTAAACAGAGTCTCGTTCAGAAGACGTCAAGTGATAAGGAGTGATGAGCAGGGAGAAGGCAGGGTTTGATGCACCAGTGGTATTTTATTTTCTTATTCTTCAAGGCGATTTTGATTCTCTACTTTGCATTCATTGCATTGTTTGTGTGCTGCATAAAGGGATAACAAAGAGATAACAGTACAATTAGACAGTGGCCAATTAACACAACAAAAACTAGATGTACCGCAGAGCGTTACAAAATATGACCGCCGCCCAGCCCAGCACATTTTTTCCACAAAAATAAGTCACGCTTGTCAAATTGTGTTAATTTCCTACTTTGTTCCTTTTTTTGTGTGTGTTTTTTATGTGTGTGTGCATGTGGGTGTGTCTTGACAACAACCATGGTGAGTCAGGACCTCAATTTAACATTCATGCAAAGGAAAACATCCCCTGCAGTACAGTGCAGTGTCACTGCAATAGGACATTGGGATTGATATTAGTTTGGTGGCTTTTGGCCACAGGAAAGAGTCCCACCTACTGGCCAGCCACCAACACCACTTTCAGCAGGAACCTACTCTTCCAAGGAAGTTTCTTATCCAAGTACTAACTAGCATACCTGTCAACACTCCCGTTTTTCCCGGGTTTCTCCCGTATTTCAAGGTGTGTGTGTTTTTTTCCCCCAGCACCCTCCCGTTTTGTTATTTCTCCCGGAAAACTCCCGCAATTTGTATAGTATAGATACTTTTTTGATCCCGTGAGGGAAATTTGGTCTCTGCATTTAACCCAATCGGTGAATTAGTGAAACACAAACAGCACACAGTGAAGTGAAGCACACACTAATCCCGGCGCAGTGAGCTGCCTGCTTCAACGGCGGCGCTCGGGGAGCAGTGAGGGGTTAGGTGCCTTGCTCAAGGGCACTTCAGCCACAGCCCACTGGTCGGGGCTCGAACCGGCAACCCTCCGGTTACAAGTCCAGAGTGCTAACCAGTGGGCCACGGCTGCATGGCCATCAAACTTCATTTTAAAATCATTGATGCATTCAGGTTGCCAGATTGTGCATGAAATACACCCTACATATACACAATCACTTAGTTTCAATTTCAACCGTTTTGTCATAGGCTAAAACCTGGCAACCAAAAACCCAAATAAGGAAGCAGGAGCCAACTGTGCAGCCAGAGTCTCGTCGTAAGCAAGCGGGCTAGATGAATGGCCTACTCCAGAACTAGCTGTTGTGAAATTGTTGGGAATTTTATTGATTAACACATCACATAAACTGTTATTGAGTGTTGTTGATACACTGAACTTGTTCCCTCGGAACCAAATCTGACAGCAAGCAGCTTTGGAGTTTTGGAAGTAGGCTGCAGGCAGGCAGCTGGTGGATACATAACTGACATGCGTAAGGTAATGGTAAGGTAAAAGCAACGACCGAAATGCAGTGTTGAAACACGTGTATGAAACGTATTAAATATGCAAACACAGATCCGGTATAAACACAAAAAAATCTTCCGTTTTTGGAAAGCTAAATGTTGACAGGTATGGGTGAAAGGCATATATGATTCTAACTGTCTCACTGAATTGCATTATGCACACTCAATTCTCACTGGTATCTGCTAGATACATGATTAGTTCATAGATTTCACATGTAAAATACATTTTATACAACCCCACCCCCATCTTGCCTGTTCATAATTCTGAGAAATTCTTGAATTGTGTGCATGTGTGCGTCTACGTGTTTATGTGTGTGTGTGTGTTCATGTGCTTGTGGGTGTGCCTGTGTGTGTGCATGTGCATGCATGCATACATATGTCTACTGTGTGTTATGTGTCATACGTATGATTACTGTGAATGTATGTGTGTGTGTGTGAATATCTGTTTATTCACATGTGTGCATATGGAATGGGTTAACATGACTCCTGGAGGCAAACATACGCAAAAAATTGGTCATCCTAGGCCCTACGGTTCTCAAGATATTCACAGAAAACTGTTGGTGTATGGTCACTAAATGTACACATAAATTAATTTATTGTATGGCCCCCCATGAACGAAAGTCCACGAAACTTGGCATGCATTCAGAGGGTGTCATAATGATCCCACACATTTTTACTTTTTTGTTTTTAACTAGGTGGCGCTATACATGAAATGAGTGGTTATGGAATGGGTTGCCATGGCCCATTAAGATCAACATACAAAAAAAGGTGGTCCTCCTAAACCCTACGGTTCTCGAGATATTCACAGAAAACTGTGTCCGCCCTACCCTTTCAGGGGGTCCAGTCCAGCGGGGGGGCTACAGATCAAAACGAAAAACAATGGTTCCATGCTATCCTTGTGGGGCTACATGCCCACCAAGTTTCGTGCACCCTGGTCTTTCAGTGTCCCGGGAATCCTTGACGGAAAATTGGCCATGCGAAAAAAAAAAATCTTCGCTGCGCGACGGTCATAATAATTTGTGCTTTTGAGCCACTGCTACAAGTTTCATGATCTCAGATCAGGGTCTGTGGTTTTCAGTCATATGCAGTTGACAGCTGTGATTTAGGTGCTGTGGAGCATGCCTAGACAAGTGTGGGGAAATTTCCAGTAATTAGACTTCATTTTAGCTGTTTAATGACTACTCGGGTTGTTGTTGTCCAATTGGCTACACTTTAAAGAAATGTAGACATTACAAGGATAGTCTGAGTTATTTTGGGTTTCTCTTGTCTATGACCTCTGAGGTCAACTGCCTTTTACGGAGTCTGGAGTAATAACAGCTTTCCTTTCATCATGACAGCCATTTTACTTTTATTTTATGTAATCCATCAAGAGCACTCTGTTTTAGTCCTATAAATAATGGTAAGACTTTGTCTACGACAGACTTATTGCTCTCATGCTGGCCTAAGATGCTTGTGTGTTTGCAACCTGTCTCTGGTGTTGTGAATAAAGCTTTGTACTCTGCCATACGGTCGGCTTGCCTGTGCATTACTTTTTGCCTCTTTGTGGATTAATACTTCTTTTCCACGACACAAGCACAGGTAGTGTAACCACATATTTTGCAGACAGAACCTCTACAACCATGGGACTTGACTTCATAGAAAAAAACTTACAAATGAAGTATCTTCACAAAAGAACCTTTCAAACAAACTTTTCAAGCACAAAAAAAACATGCAAACCACACATTTCAGCTCTTTTTAAGCGATCCTCATAGAAGGGCATATCTATCTGAAAGTTAAACTAGGCCACACGCAGTGATTGCAGTTTGTTTATTCCACCCCAGGCTGTCTTTACATGCCAACAGAAGCCAGCGTCAATCCTTTTCCCTCTCAGGGCAGAGTTCTCCTAATTTGATTGGCCTCAGAATGTCAGTCGTTCCATCCCTCTGCCTACTTCAGAATCGTATTGGCAAGGGAGTACTGATGATGGTTGGCATGGCAATTTGAGGGGATACCCTTCCACACATACATTGGTTATAAATCCGCCCTCTATGTTCTCACCAGAAACTTGCTTTTGATCCTGCAGCCAAATTGATTTTTGACACAATTTTCACTTTGCAATACCCATGAAGTCACAGCTTTTCCAAGACTGCTTTGTCCCTCTCTTACACTGCATTTTCATTTCTTCTCAGCTGCGGATGATTCCTTATTGAAGTGTTGAGGGGGAAAAAGAAGAGGGTGGATGTTGGCGCTCTCCCAAGCACTGAGGCCATCAACCCAGTCTCTGTGATACTGTATGAGTTGATAACATGGACAGTGAGTGTGTGTGTGTGTGTGTCTATGGGGGGTGGGGGCTTACTTTGAAATACAAGGCCAAGTACCCACAGCGACCCAGGTTTGATTCCGACCCCCCATCTCTCGCTTTCCTACATTTTTCAAAACTCTACACACAAAACCCACAATTGCTCACACAAAGTGCTCAAGCAAAATGATACACAACATTCATAATGTCATAAACACATCTCAAAAGCAAACACATCTGCAAACACTGGGATTGATATTTGATAATTGATTTTGTCATATTACATTTTTAATACATCATACTGTATACAGTATGCTGTTCAAAACCTAAAGCTCTTCTGTCTTTCATGGGATTCTATGTTTATTTCCAAACAAAAGTGCAGAGAGAAGGTGAAATATACTCACAACACACATAAGCAGTATTGAAACAAAAAATGTTTTTTATTGTGTGTGTGTGTTGGTTGGGGGGAGGGTAGGGGGTAGGGGTTGGGGGTTTGTCTAGGCCTCATTTCTCCCCCAGGCTGGGTCTAGCCACAATACTTCGTCCACAACGCATGCTATGTCCTCTCTCGCTAATCACAGAGGAAAGAACCTTCTTGCGTGGCGCATCCATCCTTGAATAGAGGCAGCGTCAATGTTGCCACAGGCTTCCTCCATTGCCTGGAGAAGTGGAATGCAGGCATAGGGACGACGATCATAAACTCGCCAGAGCCATGTGGAGAAAAATTCCTCAATCGGATTGAGAAATGGTGAATATGGAGGCGCCAAGTGTTGCATGGTGATGCAGGACACCATTATTTGTTATTGCAGCACACGTTGTAATGTTTCCCCCACGTTGTCCAAGGACATTCACAATGGCCCTTTGTCCCATAACATTGCTTCCCCGTCTTCTGTTTTTCGTCAGATTGAAGCCCACCTCATCTATGTAAATGCATTCATGGAGGACATCTCCATCCTCATCCATCTCCATTCTCTGTAAGAGACAAAAGTATAGCTGTTGTATAATGTATAGCTGTTGGATATATGCTCTGAGTATGGGGTGGAGTTTGATATACAGTACAATGCAAAAAAGAGTGTTGTATTGCTATGTAGGACCAAAGAGGATCAGAAGCTGCACTTTCCAATGTTTTACCTGTCAGGGCAATCCCTCTGTGTATCTAACTGTACGAAATATCTTGGGCACATCATCACTGACAAGATGGAAGATGATGCTGATATGTATAGGCATAGACGAATGTTGTATGTCCAAGCAAACATGTTAGTCCGGAAATTCCATCACTGTTCTGAGGATGTGAAAGTGAGCTTGTTCCGTGCATACCGCACCCCTATGTACAGTATGCAGCCCCATTATGGGTCAGCTACAAAAAGGAGACCCTGCGCAAACTTCAGGTGGCATATAATGACTGCCTGAGGATACTGCTGAAAAAGCCCAGGAGTAGCAGTGCAAGTACTGTAAGCTCTTTTGTGACTCAGGGCTAAGCACTTTATAGGCTCTCTTGAGGAACCTAATGTTTAAATTCATGTCCCGACTTGAAAACTGTATTATAATGATGCTCACAAGCCCTAGGTGCAGCTCGGTCAGATATCAATCATATTTATGGAAACATTGGTATGGGTGCCTGTTAAGACTCTCATGAATCAAGAGTATGTTTGTATGTGTTTATGTATCTATTCCTTTTTTTGTTGTTGTTGTTGTATGTCTTGCTGTTGGGCCTAGAGCCTGTAATAAAGTTTATATAATATATATACTGTACACACATGTGCACAACCCAATAATCTGGCTTGGTAGGTACAGGTCAATGTATCAATGTTATTGAAAACAGCTGCATCATTTACAATATGGTGTTTGATCTCATGGATTCTAATAGCATTATTTGGCAAAACCATATTTATGATTGCTGTCTCTTGCTCTGAATTTGCGCCCTCGCCCTCATTGATTCCTTTGCCTTTCCACTCTGTAGAAGATTCAGAAACATAGTGAAGATCAAGGTCCAGGTAAACTTTATTATCCCACAGGGGGAAGATTCATGTGGTCATTCATTGCGCCCTCGCCACAACATATTCTCTAAGACATACACCATAGACAAACCAATAGACATGTATAAGGGAAAGAAAAAAAAAACAATCCTCAGAACAGTGACCGGGACAAAACAAAAATGACAATAGACTTACTGCAGAAATGACAATGACAATCCAACATCAGACATTGACGCAACATGGAAAAGACTAATTTTGACTTCACTAGTTCGCCCGTCGGCATGATTGCTATACTGAGTGTATAAGCTAAGCGCGTGTTTGGCATGGTAGCTGGCCGTGGTCATGGAATGCCTGAAGCGGAGATCGCGATAGAGCGATCAGTGAAATGGAGGAGTAAGGAACTTGGAGCTTAGCAAGTCATAGATCCACTAGATGGAGTGGATGTACAGTAGGACTGTCATCTGTGGACAAACGGCTCAGTATTTGATTGCTGCTGTGATAGGCCAATACATGCAGCTGTAGTAGCAGCTCCTATCCTGAATGCACAGAGTAGCGGCCTGCGGGAACTGGATTTGACAAGGATATATATTAGAGTCTGGAACCTGTGACGAGTGATGGGTACCCTTCATCTGAGAGCGGGCTAGTAGGCGATGCTTGAGCTGACCGATATGAGATGTAGTGTGATGGGTATGAAAGCTGAGGATCTGAGGTAGAGTTGGATATGAAAAGGAGTGTCCTTTTCAGAACCGATCGGTTTTAGTCTGATTGGTAGTAAACGTATTGTGTCCTGGTCTAACTCTCAAGATCTGCCATCGGGAATGAAATGAGACAAGGGGCATGTAGACTCACTACATCTCAGCAGCCCAAAGGAGGCCGGTAAACATGATGGAGGGTGAATCAGAGTGCTGTGACATGAACCCCTTGCGAAGTATAGCGAGGCAAGCGGCAAGCACACAAGAGTGGATCTTCGTTGCGCTTGCTCAGCGGCGGACATTCGTGTCGTATTGCATAACCGTGGGAACGATGGGTGTCAGGGTTCAGCAGAGCTGCTGCCGTGAGGGTCTCGGGGTTCAGCCGAGACGTTGCTGCATGGTCTTTGGGCTCAGCGGAGCAGTCATTAGATGGGTCCTGAACCTTGGTGGAGCTGTTCCTAAAGGTCCTATGGGCTCAGCGGAGCTGCTTCTGCATGGGTCCTGGGGCTCGTTGGAGCCATCGTTGCCTGGGTCCTGTAGCTCGGTGGAGCCGTCGTTACCTGGGTCCTGGGGCTCGGTGGAGCCGTCGTTGCCTGGGTCCTGGGGCTCGGTGGAGCTGTTGCTGCATGGGGCTTTGGGCTCGGCAGAGCAGTCATTGCACGGATCTTGGGCCTTGGTGAAGCTGCTGCTGTATAGGTCGTGGAGCTCGGTGTATTTGCTGCATGGTTCTGGGGCTCAGAGAAGCCATCGTTTGGGTCTTGGGGCTCGGCGTAGCTGCTGTTGCATGGTAATCGGGGCTTGGTGGAGCCGACGTTGCATGGGTCCTGGAGCTCAGCGTAGCTGTTGCTGCATGGTTCTCGGGGCTTGGTGGAGCCGACTTTGCATGGGTCCAGGAGCTCGGCGTAGTTGTTGCTTCATGGTTCTCGGGGCTTGGTGAAGCCGACGTTGCATGGGTCCTGGATCTCGGTTTAGTTGTTGCTGCATGGCTCTTGGGGCTGAGCAAAGCAGTCGTTGCATGGGTCTTGGGGCTCGGCGTAGTTGTTGCTGGATGGTTCTTGGGACTGAGCGAAGCCGTCATTGCATGGGTCTTGGGGCTCAGTGAAGCCATCGTTGCATGGGTCCTGGAGCTCGACGTAGTTGTTGCTGCGTGGTTCTTGGGGCTTCAGCGAAGCCGTCGTTGCATGGGTCTTGGGGCTCAGAGTAGTTGTTGCTGCATGGTTCTTGAGGCTCAGCGAAGCAGTCGTTGCGTGGGTCCTGGAGCTCGGTGTAGCTTTTGCTGCATGGGTCTTGGGGCTCAGCGGAGCCGTTGTAGCAGGGTTGCAGGAGCTCAGCGGAGCAGTTGCTGCGTGGTTCTTGGAGCTCAGCGAAGCAGTCGTTGCAAGAGTCTTGGGGCTCAGAGTAGTTGTTGCTGCATGGTTCTTGAGGCTCAGTAAAGCTGTCGTTGCATGGGTCCTGTAGCTCTGTGTAGCTTTGCTGCATGGGTCTTGGGGCTCAGCGGAGCCGTTGTAGCAGGGTAACAGGAGCTCAGCGGAGCAGTTGCTGCATGCGTCTCCCTGAAGCTGTTGTTGCATTGGGTCCAAGCTCATCCCGTACTATCTGTGGCAGCCTTAAATAATCCAACCTGGGCTGAAAGAATACTTTTAGAATACCATTACCTGATAAAACATGACATATTCAGCATGATACGACATACAACACATAATACATGATAGGCAGATAAGGAATGATAAGGCATGAATGGTGAGTATCCAGATGGAATGAAATGGCTGTGGCTAATGAATAGCTGGGTAGACGGAACGTTAAAGCTGGAACGTGCAACGTGAGAAGGCGGTCGAAGGGCCTTTGCTGTGGCTAGTGAATAGCTGGGGAGCCGGAATGGGACGTTGTGATCCGAAGCACTTGCGGAGTGCTGATAACCCGGCTGGTCTTAGCGGAGCGGGGGAAAGGGATGGGTGGGGGGGTAGCGGCCGGTCCCTACCGGAGCCGGCTGAGACCAGGTGCTTGCTAACTCGTAAAGAAAATAGGGAGCTAGCGAGGTGAGTTTGAACGGACGCCTCTTCATGAGTCGTGGCGTGCTGTACAGATGTGACTCCGGGAATGGAATGGGGAGGGGGAAAAAGGGGGAAGGGAGGGAGCAGTCGTCGGAACGACTGGAAGAGGGGCAGCCCTGGACCGGGTCCTGGCTGGGGGAAGTGGGTGGGGAAGGGGAAGAGGAGGCGGAGGGAGTAGCGGCGGGCTACCGCGCCTGAAGAAGTGGAGTCGGATCCGGAAGTATGGCGGAGATGCTGCGGGAAGGAAGTCGGTGGTTAAGAACCTGGGCCGCTGGCGTGGCTGTGGCTGAAGCAGCGGAGTGATACGCTCTGGAGCGTGTGGTGCAGGAAAGCGCTGTCAAGAGCAGCCTGCTTCCTGGTCAGGAGAAGAGAATGAATAGAGGGAGCGGGAAGGAGAAAAGATTGGTTTATAGGGCTTAAATAGGAGTTAAAAGAGAGGAGGAGGAAGGAATTTCCCATCCGACCTACGGAACAAGATGCCGCGGAAATGGAGAGTGCTGCGGATGTGTGCCGCTGTCCAATGATTGGAGCAATGCAATAGCGATAAGGTTTTTTTTTTTTTTTTTTATGTTGATGTCAAGATTTAGCTAATATCCAAAGTTGTGCCACTTCTGATTGATGAGCATGTCAGTGCAGTGTCGTGTTTCACTAACTGTCACACAAGAAGACGACATAAATAATTGCAGCCTGCAATAAGATAATGCATTGCGATGCGATAAACGATTGTATGCGATGCGATAATAGCAAACAATTTTAATAAGCTGTCAATGGGGGGACTCCCCTCCGTGGAATGTTGGCATGGAATGAAACAATAAACCGGTGTTCAAGGAGTGTCATTAATATATTCTGGCTGTAGACTGGGGTTTGAGGGCCTGCTGAGAGCGAACTTAGCGCAACTGCCCACAAAGCACTGCTTGCTGGCAAAGTGCTAATTTTAAAACATACGAATAACCAGTCATTGTAACCAAACATGACTTTAGTTTATTTGCAAGTGAACTAGCTTGTTGCTATACCCCATAGGAGTTACATGAAACGTCGGCCATCGACACAGGACGAGTTGACCAATCACGGTCCTTGCTGTCTGCGCTGCCTGACGTGAATTACAAATGTGTACTATCACTTTGCTGACGTCTTCAAGGCAGCAACATCGTTTAAACAGCCTGCGGAACAAGCCAGCGGAAATACTGGGCACTTAAGGTTGAGGTTTATCAGTTCGTTATAAGTAGCTTAAATATCCAACAACGCTAGTATCAGTTTATGAGAAGTCACTGGACAACTACAGGAAGTGAATGAACAAGACCTGTTCGTTTCCGATGCCAACACGGATTACGGATTGAGGGATCTTCGGAAGATAGGCCTCCGCTGGATAGTGGATAGCCTACAAACTTCAGACGCTTGGCGTGGCGAGCCATGTTAGAATTTAGAGCATTTTGAGTTACCTGGATAATCTTGCGACGTGAAAACGTGAACTTGGAGCAGCCTGGTGTTAGAGCCTTGAAGTAGGCTGGGGTGAGTAGGCTATAGCATAATCGATAGTTGTAGCTTACCCTTGCTCTGTGCAGTGACCTGAAAACGCTGGTGAACCAGGTGGCTGTAGCCCATGGACTGGATGTAGCTTTTGGATAGTTAGTAGTGACCCAGCTCCATTACGTCTGCCTACCGAGGCTTTGCGACAATAATTTTGCGAGCGCTGCGGCGTGTGACGTATGGATAAGGAGGCTGGCTTAAATACCCTGGCGGCGGAAGACAGGTGAGTTAATTGCTGTCAATCATCCCTAAGGGCTCCTCCCGAACTTTGTTTAGAAAACATCATTAATTTTGCATCTAAAAAGAAAAAACAATTTTGCAGACTAAAAAGACTAATTTTGCAGCTAAAAATGTAAGAGTCATAAAAAAATAGCTAGGAAGCTAGCTAGGAATGGTTGTCAAGGAAATTGAGATCTACCATCCAGTGAAAGTGCTGGAGTTGAATTTAAAGTACCAGTGTGGAATTAAAGTCCATGCGATGTGCTTGGTTATTGTACAGTCTGATCGCTGTGGGCACAAATGATGTATTGTCCCTTGTTGAGGGTGAGTGGGGTCGAGGATTTGGTCAGTCTTTTTTAGGATAAGATCATGGTACAGCTCAGCTGCCGACACCTGGTCAAGTCCGATGGTCCTTAACATGCATGTTGCCAAACATACAGATAAGACCAAAGGACAGAACACTCTGAAGGAGACTGTTATAAAACATTACAAGAATGTGTCTGTCTAATCTAAAATTATTTAGTTTCCTAAGGAAGAACATTCTCTGGTGCATTTTCTTGGTTTTGTTCAGTGCACATTCATTAAAAGTTAATTTAGAGTCAACTTCAACTCCCAAGTATTTGTTGGTGGAGACCCTCTCTACTAATTCACCGTTGGTCTTTGAAGGAGAAACCGTTATTCTATTTTTGCTAAAATCTATCACCATCTCTTTTGTTTTCTTCACATTGATTTCAAAAAATTCTCAGAACACCACTGAGTGAAACCCTGTAATTCCTTCTGAAATCCATTCACAGAAGAAATGTTGGACTTTAAAAAGCCAACCAGTGCTGTGTCGTCAGCATATTTAAAATAAGTGGGCTGAAGAGGAAGCTTGACAGTTGTTGGTGTATAACGTGTATAGGATAGGTGACAGAACGCACCCTTGTGGTGCCCCAGTGTTGATAGTTTTTGAGGAAGATATACACAAATTAAATCTAACTTGCTGACTGCAGTCCGTCAAGAAGTCATAGATTCATAAAATCAATTGGGGATTTACTCCCAAATGCACCAGTTTTCTCACCATCAGGTGGGGTTGGATTGCATTAAAAGCGCTGCTGAAGTCAATGAACACATAAGGTGCTCATAATCAGAGATAGCAGTGCATCCTCAACACCTCTTTCTGCATGATAGGCAAATTGATTTGGGTCTAAAAGAGGTGAAACCTCATGGAAAAGTTGTTATAAAATATTTTTTTCAAAACATTTCATGACTGTAGAGGTAAGGGCAACAGGGCACAGATCATTGAGCTCCTTAGGTCTGTTGTGATGATTATTTTAACTTTGCTCGGAGGCTTTGAAATCATTACATTATACGAACAAATGAGATAAATGTGTCTCTCTTGCCCATGTGGTTATGATTTGACATTAAAAATTCAAAGCAAAGATGTTCTCTCGAGCCGTTCTTTAGAGGACAGCATGAGCAGGGGATTACACAGGCCGTTAGGACGCGGAGCCTGTCAGCTTAGGAATGGTCCTTGGCCTGTCGTGCCATCAGGCAAGCAGGGCAGGAGGCCGTCATTAGTGTGTTACTGGCTCTATCAAAGCTGGTGCTGGACGTTGCAGTGGGGCATGGTACCATAAATGAATGGGTTTTGTAAGCAGGTGCGCTATGAGTGAGGGGACATTAAGGGCGATCCAAAGAACCCTGCACTGACAGGGGGCCCCCATTTCACTTCAAAAGAAACATTATTAGAGTGCTGCTCAGCATGATTGAACAGCACATCCTCTTCCACCGATGAGGTGCCCTTGAGCAAGGCACCTAACCCCCAACTGCTCCCCGGGCACCGGATCAAGGACTATCCTCTGCTCCGGGTGTGTATGTGTGCTCCTAGTGTGTGTATGCTCTTGGTGAGCTCACTGCTCCTAGTTTATGTGTGTGTGTGTGTGTGTTTGTGTGTGTATAACTGTATGGCAAACTAAAATAAAAGAATGTTTTTTGATTGGGGAACAGTGGATCCCTGGCTATCAGGGCTATTTATTATGGTAATGAATATGAAACATGATCAAATAAGGGTTCCCATTGTAGTTTGAAACCTTTGTAAGTTTAAAAAAGACATTAGAAAAAGACAGAAAAACATCGGATCGGATATGGTCATTACTATGCAATCCAGCCTTTTCTAACAAGGTAGAATACAAAAAGTGTGAAGTCAGCAACAGGCACATTATATCAGTAATTATATCCTGCTCATGTCCCTGGTCACAAGGTGACTACTTCAGCTCAGACGTCAAGGCAAATTTATGAATTAATAGATTCAGAGTAATATTCCCTTCCTGAGAAATGGCCTCTTCCCCACCGCAATGTGAAAGGTCACTTTTTAAAAATTGTATACATTTATCTCACATGAGAAAAGTAATTGGCTTTACTTTCCTCTTTGTAACCTTGGGCAGTGGACTCCTTAGTGCCAATATTGATTCAGGGGAGGGTGGCCTAGATATCCACTAGTTAATTGAGAATCTTGCTAACCACATCTAATGATAAAGGAAGGGTTATTAAAGTAAATTGAGATGGACATGTTTGAAACTAATGTTGAAAAAGCCATGCCACGTTCAGACTGCAGGCAAAAGTGGCCCAAATCTGGGGTCGAGTGACCAGGGCTCTTAGCTGGTAACGAGAACTCTGGAGCACTCGTAGATCTACCGAGTGTTTTCACGACGCTCTTAAGCAAGGCTACGATGGTTTCGGGAAACGGCAAATCTTAAGACGTTGTAAGAGGGACTTTACGATGCTCTTAGGCTTACGATTAGGGTTGGGCACCGAAACACGGTTCTAATATGGCACCGGTGCCGACGCAAACGGTAGTAACTGCATCGAATAACAACGTGGATTTCAGTGCCTCATTTCGGTGCTTAAATCACGTTTTCTTTTTTTTTTTGGTACGAGGCATCACTGCATGTCATGCGCCATCTCTAACGTCTTGCTCTGATAGCAACACATCCAGATACAGTTAGCTAACATAAACACAGGATGTATAAACCAGAGGGGTCACCACTATTGGCGAGTGGACAGTGTTTTACAGCTTGCGGGAGCCCAAGTAGCTTTAAAGCGATATCACGAGCTCCTGTCAAAATCTAGCAGTGGGCCTAACTACACACAAGCAAAAGGCTATGAAACAACATCAACAGTATACGTTACACAATATCCTTGCTAATGCGCTAGCTGGCATTTATTTGAAATGATTTGAAATCAGCAAAGTTGTAAGATGAAAACTTTATTTCACAGTGTGTTCTAAACAACATAATGGCATGATATTAATCTTTCGTATGCATGAGGCCCATATAGCATCACAATGAATATGAAGATCATGTTAAAAGTTAGCTGGCAAAAACATAAATATGTAGGTTACATACCTGATGTCACTGAGCTGTCAAAGAGGCTACGGAACCCTCTCCGTACCTTATCGCTAATTAAACTCACCTGACTGGTATAGCGCATAGCCATAGTTGCTGTTAAAATGCCTAGCGCTGGGAATCTAAACATTTCAACACCGACATGTAGCCTAACATGTTCAAAACGTTTGCGTGTTATGGGGGAAGACATGAAATTTCTTGAAGCATTTGGGAACACACTAAATTAATTGGAAAGTAATTCAGAAACAGTCCCTGTTAGATTAGCTTGCTTATGCCGTTGTCCATGACCTGGCAGTTCTATATGGCAAGCGGTTTTAACATACCTTATGGCAAACCACCTACACTGGATAAACTTGAAAGCAGAGCTTACTATTGTGTGGGCATCCATGGCAAGCTGTTTTAACCTTTAAATGTAATGAGATATTGATAGTAAATTGAATACAGTTCAATTTCCTGTTCAAATTTGTCTAATCAATAAAAAAAGTGATTCATGCTTTAGACCATTTTAATTTAAATACAAAGTACCGGTTCAGGCACCGTTACGGCACCAGCACCATTTTAAAAGTATCGATTTAGCACCGGTATCGGATAAAACCCAAACGATACCCAACTTACGATGCTTTCGGGGAACTGGTTCTTCAGAAGTAGTGTGAACATGCAAATCTTGCCCAGATCTGATTTTTTCCACATGTGGTCCTGAATCAGACCCAGGTCTGATTTTTTTCAATGTGGCCACAGTGTGAACAACAAAGGCGGACTTTTACGTCAATCTACATTGACATTTGTCACATATATGCGCCGGCGGGAGTTAGCTGATGTCATTGTTATTGTTCTTTTGTGCATGCGGGTAAGTTCGGAACCGCAAACAGTTTACACTGGAATCGGATATACTGTATCAATGTTGCACTCGGAGAAAACCAGAATGTTTAATTTGTCCTGGGTTTCTTGTACGGCTGCAAACGGGATTCACTCGCAGTTAACCAAATATTTCTTTATTAGGGCAGGGCAGGTATATTTCTGGCTATTAAATTATTTCTAAACCAGTCTGCTAAAGTCTGTAGTGAAGTCTGTGTAGGGTTTTCCAGGCTCCATTTCTTTTTACGAGACAACCTGCTCACTTGAGACATCTACCGGTTGTTTGGGTTGTTGCAACGTCGTTGCAGTGTCACTGGAAAAATACAAATTAAAGTCGCGTGATACCGCGCGGGGACCGCGAGTGAAGCTGGCCAAGTCGAAGCACTGCCCACTGTAGGCCACATTTTAAAGGGACACCAGGCAACCATGATGCTTTTTCTCTACGAAGCTCCCCCTAGTGTCTGTACGTGTCGATACGTGCGCGAGCCATCGCTCGGTCTGAAGCTCTTTTCCTTTTCTTTGCATCTTCTGTCAAGGGTTTTCGCTGCTTCTTCGCCGGCTCTGCCATTATACACAGGTTTGCGACAATCACTAGTGTTTCGTTAGCCTGCCTTTGTGCGGGGGATGCAGGATGTAAACTGATCCTGCTTCTCGCAATGTCTGAGACTTTGTGAGACTGAAGGTCGGCGGGTAGGATACACCGAACTTGCAAGTGGGATATTCTTCCTACAGGCAGTAGGGGCGGGCGAGAGTCTTCATTCGCCCTGTAATGAGTCATTTAACTATACCCACACAGCAGTAGACTCCTAGGCGGATCCGCCTTCAAGACGCCAAACCCGCGTGACTGTCGCATTCGTTTTGGTGCCGCACAGAGGATCAGCTCCGCCTCCAGGCGGCCCCGTAAATTCTACTGTCAAACAGCGGATCCTGAGTGGACCCATGTCGGATCATGCTGGCGCGGACAGCGCATTTACTGTAACGGTTGAACATGACTGTACACCAAGAGCCAAGAAGAGTCATACTAGTGGATATTTTCTTTGCTGGGACACAGTTGCGCTGAACCCTCTCGAGTAAGTGATATTTATTAATATATTGCGACATTCACAATAGCTAAATATTGGCCTTTGTGGTTTTATAATCATCATGTTTATTAATTGTAATGACGTTGTTTGATATTAGGACTAACGTTAACGTTAGTGCAACCAGAGACGTTTGTCATTTTGTGCAACAGTTTGTGCAAAGTTAACGTTATTGTTAGCTGTGATGCTCATATGAGTCTGTAGCCTATCTGATTTAAAATGGGATAGCAATTTCGCAGAATATGTTGGTAGTAGTGTGATTTAAAAACACACATTGTTATTTAACATTAGTCTGGTCTTGTCTGTTTTAATGTGTCGCTGTTGTCCATATAGTGCTACTATGCTAGCGCATATAGCTGCTAGCTAGCATGCTGCTAGGCGCAATTGCATAAGTTATTGCTAATGTCTATTAGTGCTATACATATATTGAAATCACGTTTGCGATGCAAACCTTGATTAAGGTGATATTGGCACTGGTATTTCAGTCAATGAAGTCAGAGAAGCACTCTGCTATGATAGCTACCTACAACTTTAGCATGTTGACTCACTGATAATGGTTTAGCCCTAGCCTCTAGCTAACTGTGCATTAACGTTTGCATTTTGCCAAGTTTGGTCTCATACGTAACTTTAGTGTCTATCTGCCATCTTTGTAATGAAAGCCTCGGCATTTTAATCACTGTTTAAGTCGGTTCAGACAACTATTGGCATCGGTTTGTGATTTATTATGCTAACGTAACGTAACTGTATGGAACTTGGTCCCCATCTTCTATTTTGTTTGTTCTGCAGCGTCAACTTTTATCGGCTGGATTCTAGCATCTAACGTTACGATTGCCTCTGTTGGGTTTGCTTGATCAAGTAAGATACTTTCTGGGTTGTTAAAATGAAATGTGAACACATTCCCGTAGCATTCCAAAATAGACCAGAGATGCTTGTACTATATGTATATTTGGAAATTTTGGGATTGCAATAACCATAATGATATCGTTATGTAACAGCCATCGTTTCGGGGACTCTGATGACAGTGAAGAGCCAGAAAATGGTGACTTTGCATCTCTGAGGTACCTTCCAACTCGCCTGGTATATCAGTTGAACCCTCAAGCCCAAGCCAATTGCACTGGCAAAGTAAGTAATAATCTCTTAACATTGAAATAACTAAATCATAATATTAATATTAGAGATATGGTAACATTCTTAGTGCTAAAGACATTCCCCTCTCTTTGTATCTATTCCTCCAGCTCCACCATCTCGCCGAGTGCCAGGCAGCCGAGTCACTACCCCTCAACCTGGAGAAAACTGTTAAGGTAAAGACTGATCTCTGAAATAGTATTGAATACAGTGGCCCCATCTATATTAACACAGCAGTAGTCACTCCATTTCAGATCAACAGATTGCATCTGCATTACCATCTGAGATTTTCTGCATACTTTATCCATTACTTTCAAAATCTCAGCCAAATATTTTGTCAGTTAAAACATCTGCATTCATGCAATATTGCCTGAAAAGTTCATTCATTATTATCAGATTGTATTGAAACACATTGATTTCAATGTCAATCCATTCATGGAGTTGATATAGATAGTGCATACCAAAATATTGAAACCATACAAATTCATGTCCAGCATGACCAGAGATTTGTTTTTGTTTGCCATTGTTTGGCCCTGTAGCTCTCAGCCTACCATGGTTAACAGATCACAACCATTTATCTCCCTTAGCACCTCACCATGGGGCAGGACCGCAACACTCTTCACCACCTCAACTCCCTGCACCTGCACCTGCATTTAACATACGGAGAGTTACTCAAGGTAGGGACTGATCTCTGAAATATTAGTGAATAGAAAGGCCCCATGTGTATTATCAGTCATGGTTAACAGATTTAATACAATTTTATACTACCGTTTAATAAAAAAATTCCCCTCTAATACAAAAATCCACCTCACTATGGGCCAGGAACAGCAGTCCCTCCTCAACTCCCTCCACCCCCACACCAGCCCTCAACGTGCAGTGAACAGAGGAGCTTTGTAAGTCATGTTTCTTTTTAAATTTAATCTCCTTAATACCTATCTCATATATTGTATTGTGTAAGCATACTTGGCTTTGGATGCTACATACCATAAACATAAACATATCTGTCTGTTTGATTACAGGTGCTGTGAGGAAAAACATGGTGACATGGTTTCAACCGGCGGTGGATCGGGCAACGAGGAGATGTGTTCCGCCTCCATCCACACAAATGGAGTAATAGGAGAAATAAGCATTAAACAATCTTTTTATTGAACTTCTTGTCATTCACCAGTTATTCATTTTCTGATATTTTAGCTGTGCATAGCACAGTATTTCATTGAAGTTGTAGCCTATTAGATAAAATATTTCATGTCTGCACTGACCTAGGCCTATAAAGCACTAAATTAGGTTTTGACCACAAAATGAATGTAAAGTAGCCTAGGCAATGTAGGCTACTTAACAAAAACAGAATAGCTTATAACCTGTAACTTTCCATAAATGTCCATTTTATATTTCCATTGAGTAGTGATCACGTTTGTACAGTAAATTGATGTCTTGACTTAAACCTTTTCTGTTTATTGACAGTATTGTTAAGTTAAAAATACGAGGCAATGCAGATTAATCGTAGGCCTATATTGCTGTAGTAGCCTAGGCTAGGCCTAGTGATAGTTTTACTTTTATCCTATAGTTGCCTAGTTTTATCCTACAGCAAGAACAAAAGGAATTTTGAAAATGAGATAAACGGGTCCAAAACGGACCCGGGCCAGATGAGCCTTTGAGTCCGTTATGGTCCGCTGGGCGGATGTATGTATCGATTTATGGATCCCAAACGGACCCGCCCCGGAGGTAAGGTTTTAATCGCAGATGCGGAGTGGATGCAGTGCGGAGCCACGGCGGGTCCGCGATCCGCCTTCGTAGCGGATCCGTTCCTGAGAGCATCTGGACTCCGATACGGGTCCGTTCCGGAAGCCGTCATACCTCCGCCGCGGAGTCCTTTTGCTGTGTGGGTATACTAACTTACAAAGATGATTAATTAACACGAAAACGTTGCTTGGTGTCCCTTTAAAACAGTGGTCCCCAAACTTTTTCTTCCGAGGGCCAGCTCACTATGCCTGGATCTAAGAGAGGGCCAGAGACTCGGAGTATATTAGTAACCATAAATAGCTTAGTGCTGTGAACAACAGCAGTCTACCTTAGTTGAATATTCCATTACATTTAATCATAGGCTACTGCAATTTAATACCATTGTTAGCTGTGTTTATATTGCAATCATGCCATATCAGTGTAAAATGTAGCTCAAATGAAATAATACTAATAAAAAATAGCATTCCCAAAAGTATTAGCAGAGAGTCCCAAAAGTGTTTCAAAAAGTGTGAACTCTGAACTCTGTGTTTTTGCATACACAGCTCAAGTTGTGAACAAGCAATATCCTACAAATAATTTGAAGTTCTCAAACTATGACAGTTTTATGAAGTGCTGGCAAAAACATCTGAAATGACCACTTTTACTCACCTGATGAGAACTTTGTGAATTTGTATGAACATTTGAACGAGTGAATAAAATATAGAAAAAAATATCCCAGCAAGTCCCAGAAATATGACTTGAATAGAAGTTAGTTAGTTATTAACAATTAATTGATAAACTTGTAGAATACTTTGAGCACTGATGCAGTCAGCATAGGCCTCTTCCATAGTTTGCTGGTAGGTCTACATTTTATTCCGTTTTCGATGGCAAACGCGAAACAGCGCCAAAACAACCACCAGTGGACAAAAACAGTATTACATGTGTACTGTTACAGTTTTTTCTGATTGCTTAAGCACATTTTTTGTAACTATGGCTTTTTTTGCAAAACTCTACACACAAATGGCAAAACCTCTCACCCAATCAGCAAAACATTGTAGTTCTCTTACAAAAGCTAACACACCTTGCTTAACTCTTCACACCTTCGTAAAAATTGTGTTTTCGTATCTAACAGTAAACATAAGCCACCACAATAGTAAGCACACAATGTGCCAACAACACACTGATGGTATGAATAAAAGCGCATGTTTGAATCGGCAAGCACGTTCACTAATGAACATTTCTTGACTAAGCTGGCCTATCTTAGCGATATATTTGGAAAGCTCAATGAGGTAAATCTCCAGTTACAAGGCAAAAACAAGCACCTACCTCACCTAGCAGATAAGATTACTGCATTCACCAAAAAACTTGAGGTATGGGACAGGTGCCTCGATCGCGACAGTATTATGCCTTTGAAAATCTGAGTGAAATCGCTGAAACGTCTGCTTCGGGAGCCACTCTTGTGATCCCATGTATTAAACAGTAGGCCTACATCACACCCCTGCAAAGTTTATTTCAAAAATATTTCCCAACCAGCAGTGCTCAGTATGACTGGATTATGGATCCATTTAATGCAGCATGTTGGTATTTCATTGAATATAATGCACAATGCTGTAAAATATTGGCCTATGCTTCCTAATATGTTGCTGGAAAACAGAAATATGTGTGTTTAATTTACAATTGCACATTATGTATTTATTTATTATATCTGCAGCACCAGCTGATTTTAACTCTGCTGAAGAGGATATATTTAGAACTTGTCATTATTTCAATAAATTTGACAATTTTAAGCTTGACCTACCACTTTCTTAGAGCGATGAGGTGGGGCTCGAAAATGCCCCTTTGATCAAAGTGGGGAATGAAAGAAAAAGTATGAGAACCACTGGACTAGGACATTGCATGTGATGTAGACGAATTTTTTAGAGAGAAGACACAATGGGCCCTATCATGACATTCTAAAGTGCATCGTCACTCGTCAAAAGTCTATTCAAATTTAGTAGGATGTCCAGTTCACATTAGGAGGGGTTTCGTTATCAAAAGTGGAGCGCATGGCGCAACAAGGTGTTCCTAGTTTTTTTAATCAGTCATATGGGTGTGTTTGGGGCGTAACATCATTTAAAACCAATGAGAATGACATCTGCCATTCCCTTTAACGGCGCAAAGCGCGATATGTCAAATAAATGCATCAGTATTTTGGCATTCAACGGCGCATTTGAAGGAGGCTGCTTGCGAGACCGTATGGAATAGTCATTCTCAAACCATGCTTTACTAAAACCTAGCATAGCCTTCACGCATGCACTCGTCTATTATTTGAACTCATTGGCAAAGTGAAACTAACTTCACCAAGGAGTCAGTCAACGACAAGACAGTTATATGAAGTTACTTTCACTATTGACTGACAATGGGTTACCACCGAAAACATAGGTTGGAAAAAGCAACACTTACCCTAATGTTGCTCAAATGACTGAATAAAACAACATTTATCCTGCAGAGGAGTTGCTTATATCTCGTGACAGTGCGTCTTCAGCAGTGCTCCATACGTGTCTCTCACCTCTCCCCTAATCACTTTTAACCGTCATTACCAATTTGCAAATGATGGTGAATAACTACTCATCATGAGATGTACAGTGTTTCGTAATATCTTTATTCTAATTATGTTTCCCATTGTAATCGTGCAATTTGTAATGCTTTGCATGGACGTGCACACTGGTGTGCGTTCATGAATGATAGAAGGATGGTGCGTGCACCTGCCAATATGACTGTTGACATGCGCTCTTAAAATAGCATATGAACAACTCGCCATTGACTTCTGACCAGGTTTAGGTGGTGTATGATAGCGATTTTTAGACAACGCGCCAGGCCCCTCCCTAGGTTGTTAATTGCCACACCCCTGGGCGCGATGTTTAAAAAATAAACGTGCAAAATACCGAATTCAACTTTGCGCGGGTGAAAAACGAACTTTACGCCATGCGCAGGTGCCCAAAATACAGCCCAATGACTGATTTTTTTTGTCACAGTCAAATTGCTATTTTGTGTTTTGACTTGGAAAAACACACTTGTGTTTGTTTTGATGTGTGTAAATAAACACCAATATTTGAAGTTTGGATACCTGTATGTTTACAGAACTATGACAAAAGTATGACCTCAAACTGACAGTCTACCTTGTGCACAGAGAAAGTAAAAGCCAGATGTGTTTTTTATTCAGACCATCAGTGTGTAGTTGACACATTGAGTGCTTATGTAACCTACTTTAACCAGTCAGTTACATGATTAACTAGACTGCATTTCCGGCGGGAACTGCAAAAGTGTGCTTGCCCTGGTCCGGTCACCAATGTAAGCAGACAGTGGCATACGCTATGCTGAACCTGGCTTGATCCAAGCATTCTAACAGTGCCTTTCAGTGTTGGAGCAGTGGCAATACCGCAAAAGCTCTAGGAGAGGGCTATTCAACTATTGGCTTGCGGGGTGAATGCGGTTCGTTGGATTTTACCTGTGGCCTGCCTTTAAATTTAGCTTCTATGACTAAGATCAAATCAATAAAATAAAACAACAACAGTGATTGGCTGCAAAAATAAATAATGTCACGTGTCTTGCACCTCTCAAACTGGGCTATCAGGTAACCTAGAAGAATTGAAATGATGAAATATGACTAAGGAATTCAAATGCTGCTTGTTTGTCAGGATACTTTTTCATTGATTTATTTTAAAAATTTGAGCTATGAGTGTGGATGTAAATATATTACATCCCCTAATTCTGTTTTACTGGTTTATTTGACAAATAATCTATATGGATTTGCTCTATAAAGACCTTATGTCTGTTTAGGATTGTTTTGAGAGCCTATTGATGTATCTCAGAATATCCACAACATTAGTGATGTTTTTTTGTGTGTGTGAATGTATTTTACTTAACTCATTAAATGTAGCTGAATACTCATGAACGCATGTCTCTAATAGCCACAATAGGAGTAATTTTAGCAACACCGTATTTTGTGTGGCCCATAATGACCCAGTTGATCATGAAAACGTGCCAAAATTCACATTCCTTGCTTGATGTTGGTACATTAATCCCATTCAGATTGCCACTTATCTGTGATGTAAGAGTTCAGTATAGGTTTAAGGTCTGGGGCCGCATTTGACATTCTGTGACTTCTTCATTGAGGGCTTGCTTAGCAGCACTGTCCGCTTTCTCATTTCCCCTCAGACCAACATGGCCTGGGACCCAGCAAAAAACTACACTGAAGTTCTGGTTCTTTAGACGTTGTAAGTAGTAATTATCATGAACTATCTGTCAAAATAAGCCCCGCCCCCTGAAACGTCATAAATCACGTCATAACCACGCCTCCTTTTTATGCAAATTAGCCACGTGGTTGTCGCCACGTGTTGTTTGTTATTGTTATTGTTTTGTGAGTCATGTGACAGTCATGTGGCTGGTGTCAAACCCCTGGGCGGCCATATTGGATGTAAAGTCATGTGACAGTCATGTGTCTGGTGTCAAACAATGCCACGCCCCCTTGGCATCCATATTGGATGTAGTGTCATGTGACAGTCATGTGCCTGATGTCAAACCCTGGGCGGCCCATATTGGCCCCAAACCCCATGTGTGTTTTGTGGATAATGGGGAATCAGATAAACTTTGTAAGAGTTGTATATGTTTAGTGGTAAATGGGGATAGATATAAAGTGTGCTGCTAGCCCAGAGGAAAGAAAATGTTAAAATGAGAGCTCCTCTCTTTCTCAGTTGTTTCTCCTAGACAATAATGAGATCACAGTGATATAAAAATGAGATTATTGCTTTTGTCTCCCGCTTCTCAGGTTTGTCTCTGGAGCAAAAGAGTTAAGTTATCTCAGTGTAGACTCCCTTTAATATACAAATGAGATCTCATCAATATTTTAAATAATGCTCAGTGTTGTCTAATTTATACATCTCATATTTTACTCAGGCTGATCCACCAGAGAGCTCTCTCTCTGTAAACTCATGCAATTCTCATTTCAGATCATTTTGGTAAATCTCAGATTAGGCTCCATCAGTTCTGTAAAAGAGATCTCTTCACAAGCTTGAACCGTTCTCATTCTAGTCATCTCAGTTTAGTCCTTTTTTGATTTACAAAAGAGATCTCAGCAAAGGCTTATACAATACTCAGACTTGCTCAATTTATATATCTCATATTTTACTCAGGCTTATCCATCAGAGAGCTCTCTAAGTGAACTAATGTAATGCTCATCCAGAACTATTTGTTTTATAAATTAGTCTGATCTGTAAGAGCGCTAGCTGTTGAACAACAATTCTCAAATGATTTTCATTGGCTTATTTGTTTTAATTGCACATATTTTCAAGTTCACATTTGCAAACAGTAGGCCTAACCATGTGATGTGACCACCACACATGACGATGCTCTGACAGACCTCTGAAGTTCGCCTACAAAAAAGCTACCATCTATGCCCATACAAGGAGATCACCTGTTAAATTCTCGCGCAGGGAGACGACTAAATCGGAGACGCAGACGTTTTCCTCAACACACTTTTGTCCTCAACCTTCGAGTAGATATTATAATCAATGGTACGTGAAGGCGGCACAATTTGATTTTTGCTACCCCAGAGCTAACTTGCGACTTGTTAGCAAGTTAGAGAAATCAAGTTAGACTCAGAGAGGTCTATGATGGTCGGACGTGACAAACTTCGGCGTGCAGAAGACTCCTACCAGAAAATGCAGTCTAGATTTGAAGCCCCAGTGAAACCAAGTGAAACGATGTGTGGGTATGAAGGATTGTGCAGAACTTGCCACCACGAAAACTCAGAGAAGGTACATTAACATTTTGGTAATTTGCTAACGTTCTTGCATATTTTTAGACTCAATATATAATTGAACAACCTGACGAAGCAGCACAGAAAGTTAGCTAGCTAGTTAATGTTAGCTACTTGTAAGTTACATCACTGGCTGTGCCGCTTGTATATAAAGCTAACGTTAGACAATTTAACGTTGCTAGCTTACTTTTGCCTTATACAGCTTTAGTCTGTATGTTTTGAATGGTGTTAAGCCATGCTGTAGCCAAAATGCAACGGAATTTTAAAATGTCTTTGGGATGTCAGTCAAGATGATGAAGCTAACGTTATTGCCACTGGTTTAAACTGGTTCCAGCTCAATTCCACTGAAAAGAGGCCGGCAGCTCTGGAATACTACGCTAGACCATCAGATCAAATTGCTGAACAAACAGCGTACCAAAATGGTAAGTATATTTTCCCCCACAATATGTTCTCACTTTTGTTTAACCTGCTATAAATTACAGCATATTGTAACAGGAGTGAAAGGGCATTCTTGTAACCCAGGTAAACTAGGAAGTAGCGTTGCTGCAGTGGAGGGATCGTGAAATAGGCAAGTCAGCATCTGCAGTCATGAATAACTTGCCAGTCAACATTTCTTTTGCAATTAATAGAATCTGTAGCATGCAAATCAAACCAGCTATTAGCCTAATATAAAACCATGATATATCTAGGTATGGTGAAGGGTATGTGATGTGGGGTTATCTATCTATCTTTTAATTACAAAGGCCAAGGGAACTTTATCAGGATGCATAGTATCCTGAGTCCATTCAATAACCGGCCTTTAAAAATAAAAATCTGCCTGCCTCTATGGGATTTATTAATTTACGATACCTGGTTCATTCACAAAGAATATTGGTGTGTTTAAAGGTTGGATTTTTTCCTCATTTTTTAATTGAGGCATTAAGATCAATTTCCAACAGATGATTTATTGTATTCCTCTGGTTGTCTTAACTTATGCACAGTTGATGGTTTTATAAAGACACCCCTACACCAATAAATAGTTCATGTAGACTGTCACACAATGGTAAGTGGAACATTGGCCACAGCTTGTAACAACTTCATTTTTTACCATTCTTTGCTTAGGGATGTGTACACAAGGATGTGTAACCTTGTGTAACTTTGTGTAACAGGGAATTACAACAGAAAGGAACACGTTTCAGCTAATCAAAATCAATGACTGAAAGTGTCAGTTTCAGAGCTATTATTACCACACTGATAGATTGATTTTGCTTTTTTATTTGCAGCCTACGTTATGCACTGTGGAACGCTCTGCGGATGGACAGCTGTGGAATCCCGCAAAGGTCAAGAAGGCTTTTGTTCTGAGGGCTGGAGTTTCCAAAACATCCATGAAGCTGGGGTAATTTTCTCTTATTTTAAATTATTTCCAATTGTGGTGAGCATTATTGGTGGGCTTTTTATAAAGGGTAGACCTCTATTGCACTAAAATTATTCAACCTTTATACAGTTAACAACTGTGTAGCTATGAAAGCTACAAAATCACATTGTCATAGAAATGATAGAGGAGAAATTTCCACTAGGTTTTATGAAGATATTTTACAGATGGGCTGAACATACATCAAAAGTAAAAAAAAAATGACATGGCCAAAATGATTAACTCACCAACAATATTTGTTGTATGGTGTATACCAGGGATCACCAAATGGTGGACCACACCGAGTCCCTGACCGTGGCGTGATCCTATCCCGACCCAGACCATAATAGCCTAATTTAGATTTTCACGTAAGATTTCAAAGCTGCGCTAAATGTTTCGTTGGTTAGGATAACAGCATTTACTTCAGGAGCTTCAGGAACCATCATTTAAGCTTGCTGCTACTCAGCCAGTGAAATCTGTGAATTCTGATAAAGTCGAGTCAGTGAGTAAAGTAGCCTAGCCTACTATGGGGAAGAGACTGATAGCCTGAAACGAAATGAGGAGAGGGAGGCGGGGCGAGAAACAATCAGATGGATATCTAAGTTAACGATAAGTAAGTTATTTTCAAATCATCGATTGCTCAAAGAGGAGGAAGCTAGACAGCGAGAACAGAGCTTTATATAGCGATCACGGGGGCAATACCACGCCAAAACTGTCCGTCCGTAACGCCAACTAGGCTAAATATGGATGTGACAGTTTTGCACAGAATTGCCCTGGACCTCTTCTATTCTGAGACAGGCGATTTTTTAAAAGCGCCAATTTGAAGCACCTCTACTAGACAAAGCATATTGAGCAAGCATAGGGTAGGCTAGGCCCATTCAACAGTGAACTGAGACCACAGAATATTTAAGAATTTAAGACGATTTAAGAAGGCAATATGATTGATCCACCACAATCTAGTTAAGCCGACATGCATTCACTGCCCAACAACGTGATGTTCCTGGGTTTCCAGGATTTCAGGTCAACATAAAAAAAAAACTAAAAAACAAAATTAAACTTGCTGATTAATGGGTTCAAGGAACCAGCCTTGTCTCAGCTCAAATTTTATTTTAAGTTCACGTTAAGATCTTTAAAATAGCCAAGGCTACTCAGTTTTTCTCCCCAATCACTCTTATCTTGCCTTATTTCTTCTCATTTCGAATGTTGCTTTTTTTAGGCTACTTATTTTTATTTCACATTAAACATTAGGCCTAGGCCTACAATCTTCTTAATTTCCCCTTGGGGATCAATAAAGTATCTATCTATCTATCTATCTATCTATCTATCTATCTATCTACTAAACTAGGCTCCATCCATCCATCCTAATATTATATATACACAGTGGCTATTCTAGACATTTTTAACAAGGGTGGCACTAGTGAGGCACTGATTCAAGGGGTGGCATGAGGCAAAACATCCAGATAAACAGAAACAGGCTCAAGATGTGAAATTAGCACAAATACATTAGGGGAAACCAGATGCAAACACCATACTCATAAATTGAAGGACAAAAAAACACAAATACCTTACTCTCACATAAAATGTCTTTGTACTTGAATAAAATTTAATACAAACATATTAAAGTTAATTATCTAAGTTGTCTGTCACTGGGCTATGCTGTTCTAAAAAAATTCCATCATGGGGACATTAAAATATAATAAATTTTATTATATTACTGTAAATGAAGATATACAAAATATATACTCATCAAGACATTTCCCCACTCTATGGCCATCTATTTTTGTAGCTGTTACAATAATTTGACCTGCTTTTTGTCTATTTGTTTATTTTCTCAAGAAACTTGAGGTTGGTATGAAGGAGTGTATTGTGTATGTGAGCAATTTCATCTTCCTGAATCTCAATATTACGATCACAACAAGTCTGGGCAAATTATTAATTACATTTTCACGTGGGGTAACTTGTTGCAGGGCAACCATAACCGGTTCCATGTCTTCCGATTAGATGATTAATCATCAGCTTCTTGAGAACTTTAAAGTTCTCAAGAAACTTGAGGTTAGTATGAAGGAGTGTATTGTGGATGTGTGCAAACATTGTGCACGTTGCACATGGTGCAACTTCTTGCAGGGCAACCACATAACCGGTTCCATGTGTTTGAATTGGATGACTTCCATGTGTTTGAATTGGATGACTAAAGTTCTCAAGAAACGTATCTACCTGAATCTCAATATTCTGATCACAACAACTCTGGGCAAATTACAAGTCAGCACCAGGTGCTGCATTCCTTGTTTTGCACTTTTATAATCACATCACCAAAAGTAGGTTATTGGTTTTACCAAAATAATTTGGCACTATTTTTAAACTACAAACCTATAAAGTATTTTGATACAAAATATGATGCCATTTTTTTCCAACTAAATAAAATAAAAATGACCACATACTATTTTGTATTTTACATACATGTATCAGACATGCTGCCTATCCCTGGCTGTTGGCTGCAGCAACTCAAGCTAGGTAGTACTGATTGTTTTGTGTTTGTTTTTGTGTTTATGTTAGTTTTGATCCAATTTGACAGCTTTGCTATGTTGCCCACCCAAAATTTCTACCAGCCCACCCAAATATAGTAGCCTAGCCTAGGTTAGAACCAGCCCTGCCCTGCATGGAGACATATTTTACGATAATAATGGAGAAAATGTCAGCAAAACTTTAGGTTTTTGTTAACGGAATCTCCGACCCTCATTCATCTATTTGGCGCAACAGCCCACATTCTGCCTTCAATCCACAGCGAGACAAGTGAAATAAATGTTTTTTTTTTTTTTAAAATCATCGTCATAGGCCGCGATATTTAGGCTACCTCTGTTAAGCCTACACAAAGTTGCGTGATAAGGGAGTATTTCCTGATCGGGGAAACCTTTAAGTTCCGCCAGTTCAATTGTGCCGCAGGTAATAAAGGCAAGTGTGTTTGCCACTTACATTTCTGGCGTCTGACACTTCACACTGCTGCAAGTGCATCAAGAAAGGTCCCGCCTTACACCATGTTAATGGCCAATCGTGACTAGGATTTGGGGTGGCACCTGGGTGGCCAATCGAATCTCAAGGGTGGACTGTGCCACCCGGAGCCACCCTCTGGCTCCGCCCTGTATATATATATTATACATACATACATATACATAGCCTAAACATTATGATGCTCTGGACCTTTGCTTGAGGGAAATTTTTCCGTAAACGACCTGCTTGAAGATTAATTGAATACCCCTGGTGTATACTGTATTTTCTGTATTTTGTTTTTGTTCTTGACAATTGTCAGTGTCTCTTGAGTGATCAGAGCTAAATGTTTTGGGCTAATTTAGATGTAATATTTACGGATTGACCCTAAAGCACTCCTTGTTTACAAATCACTTAAAGGGCCTAATTGATCCATAGCTCTTGTTGGAAATCACTGTGTGCTGTTCATTGGAAAAAAAAATGTGGCACAGCCAATTCTGAGTTATGGACAGGGAAGTATAGCCCAGAGCCGTATAGAAGTACTTTTGGTATTCCTGACATAATGCAGGGTAGCCGCGGGGGTCTTAAAAAAGTCTTTAAACGGTCTTAAATGTCATGTTCCTTAATTAAGGTCTGAAAAAGTCTTAAATTCCGTTGCCAAAGTCTTAATTTTTTTAACAGAAGGTCTTCAATTTTAATTATACTAGCCTGCAAGCAAGGTGAAATGGGGAAAAAACTAGCCTGGCGGGCCATCCTATATCATTGAAATGTATAGTCTGGAATCGGAGCCATTCACCTCGCTTAATCCAAGGGGGGCGGAGAATTGTCTTTCAAACTGCCTAGGCATGCAATAGGCCAGCCGCTCACGACCATATCCGTTATCCGGGTCGGCAAAACGGCAAATACATCCTTCTTGAAAGGAATGACTTAAATGCATTGTGTTGCTCAACTTTCAAAGAAAAGCACAAGTCCAACTCCTCCAAAGTTGATGCCAACGCCGATTCAAACAACCGCTCTTCGTTTGCATAGCCACCTTCCTTGTTGTTCACTGTCTCAGGACTGTCGCTATCCTGTTAAGCCCGCCTTAAGACTCTCTAACAAAATAGAGGCTGTGATTGGATGGCGTCCATGGCGCCAGCCAATAGAAATCCTCTATGGTTTGATACTAGGCGTACAGGCTGAGCAAATTAATATGCCGCTTAGGGTGCGCCTAGATTTCTAGGATAGGAAAAACAACAACAATGTGAAAATTCAACAGGGGTTGATTAACATCAGAGATCGTCTAATTTAGTGTTGCACGGGTGCACCAATACTACAAAAAAGTGTTGCAATAGCTATTAGCAGTTGTCACAATACCTAATTGTATTAGTATCAATACTTTTTAAGAATGACCGTGTTCTTGTTTGTGTGCACAAGGCATGCTTCTAGTGCCTCCTCCCCAAGCCTCCTGTGGCTGTCGCCTTTTCTCCTCACACACATATGCAGCTGTCGTGCCATAAACAGCTTAGACATGGCTGCTAGTTTAGCTTAAAGTGATTCTGTGGTAACACATAATAATAGGGCTAATATCAAGTTGATTTGTTCCATTTCTTGCACCTCTCATAACCTACCTAGGCTATGAGATGTACGTGGGGTCTACTATTGGGTTTAATGTCATTTAGAAATAGGCAGCAACCTTGCAAACTTTTACATCTGGAGAGAGCTCCTTGCTAACTAATTCTGCTAGCTCAGGTCATGTATGTCATTCGTAATTAGTGCTAAAATCATTATTGAACATGATCCCTTCTATGAACTTGATAGTTTTTATTTACATTTATTTTATCTAATGACAGACAACAATGAATTGCATCCACATATCCTTATGAATTATGTGCAACTATTATTCACTAGCCTAAAACCGTGGAGACTGAAGGCTACAGTAATTACTCACGTATTTCTTAAAGTGACAAACACTCAATTACACCTAGGCCTACACACCACATTAAAATTTGCCTAGGTGTAATAGTTTAAAAATAAATATTAAGTATTCAAATGACTAAATATGTTTAGCAATTAAGCAGATTAATAGTAATTATGCAGATTAAAAAATACTATACATTAACTGTACACTTTATATGAATTCGAAGGTATATGAAATAGAAACATATGAAATAAGCCATAATTTTCCGTGTGTGTGGAAAGAGTCAAGCAGAATCTAGGATGCCCACTGGTGTGAATGATAACACTATATTCAATATTACTGATGATGTCAAGGTGGTCTGGGCCCCCAAATCAAATACATTTTTTAAGAATTATTAAGATCTTTGGTTACTATCAAAGATTCTAGAACAGAGCTCTGTTCTAGAATCTTTGGTTACTATGAAGGCCAGTCGTTCTAAATGGATGGTTGCTATGGCCAAAGGCCAGTTCTATCTCTGCCGTTGTCAAGCGGGCATATCCTAACCTTATCTTATAGAGTATCCCAGTGACTTCTGTTTTACTTCCGCTACAAGGGACCTATCTTTCAAAAAAATATGAACGGGAGTTAATGGAGAGATAACGTAAGTTACGCATGTAACTATGGATCTATGAGACCGAGGGATGACCGTCACTACGGTCTAAAAAAGGAATGATCACCTTCGTTCTGCCTATCACCGAGACCATATGTCAACAAAGTCATGCCCATGACCTCCGGAAGCAGAACGACTCGAGCTTGTAAATAGCGGAGATTGCTCCCGTTCAGTCTCCTACCTTGAGCCTCAGGATGGTCCGGCGACAAAAAGGATAGTGATCGGTCATCCCTCGGTCTCACAGAACTTACGATCTGTTTGACCTCACTCTGACCGTCACTACGGTCTAAAAAAGGGATGACACATACCAAAAAAGTCGCGAGGAGCTCTAAGCTAACCATTAAAACCTCGCTCGGTCACGGACATGAGGGCAGCGTCGCCAACCGAGCTGGGCGAAAGTGACGCCCCACCCTATAAAACCTGGTAAAAGTGCAAGGCGCCGCCCATGAAGCCGCTGCACAGATATCGCGCTGCTGGTACCCCTTAAGGGCAGCCCAAGACGTAGCCATACTCCTGGTGGAGTGAGCCCTTGTACCCGAAGGGACCGGCATTCCCAGAGCCTGGTAGGCATGGGAAATAACCTCAACCAGCCAATGCGACAGCCGCTGTTTGGAAGCGGTAGTCCCTGCTTCAGCCACCCCATAACAGACAAAAGTTGAGTGTGTTCCCTCCTCAATCGACTGCGTATGGGGCCAGATAAGCTCTCAAAGCCCTGACTGGGCACAGAGTGAGCAACTTGTCGCGCTCTGGAATTGGGTCAGCTCAGAACCTGGTTGATAGACTGCTGACTTAGAACCCAGGGCAGGAAGGCTGGATTAGGCCAAAGTGACACGCCAGTGCCCCCCTGCCTGCCACCCCAGGCAGTCTTGGCCGGAGAGGGCTCCCTCCCGCCAGCCTGGCCGAACAAAGAGCCAGGAGAAAGCTAGTTTTCAGAGACAAAGATCGCAGATCTGCATCTAAAATGGGCTCAAGGCTGGCCTTCCAGTAAGAGACATTAAAACAGTGGGCAAATCCCAGTTTGGTGCCCAAAAAGTGCGAACTGGACGCTAAACCGGCGGCCCCCTTTAAAAACTGGACCAATCAGTGGATGCCTACCCAAGGGCCTGTTATCCGCACCCTGGTGAAAAGGCTGAAATGGCGAGGCATAAACCTTCACAGTACTGACCGCCTTGCCTTGATCCAAATAGGGACTGCAAGAAGCAAAAAACTTGTGGCACAGGGCAAACCGCTGGCTCAAGACCCAAGCTGGCACACCAATCCGAAAAAGATCCTCCACCTGAGTGCATAGCAAGCTCTAGTAGAAGGAGCCCTGCCGTTGTTCAGAGTCTCCTGCACAGACTCAGCTAGCTGTTTAATGACTGACTCTGCAGGGGCCAAACCCACAGGCGCAGGTCACCTGGGTTCCTGGATGCCAGATCTGCCCGTCTGCTTGTGACAGAAGATCCGCCCGGCAGGGTAACTGCCATGCTGACCCCTGCAGGGAGCCGGAGAAGGTCTGAAACCAAGGCCTGCGCCCGCCACCGTGGGAGCAACCAGCAGAACTGTGTGTTGGCCCTCCCTGATCCTCCACAGGACCTGAGGTACAAGAGGGGATGGAGGAAAAGCGCACAACAAGCCTGTCGGCCAGTCTTGTGACAGAGCATCCAGGCCCAAACTGCCTCCCCTGTCCCACGAAATACCACTCTGGGCAGTGAGTCGTTTCTGCCCGGCGCAAACAGGTCCACTTGTGCAGTCCCATACTGAGCCCAGACCTGGCTGACCACCTCTGGGTTCAACCTCCATTCCCCCGGAGTGGCCCGGTCCTGGAGAATGTCGGCCGCCCTGTTCTCCACACTTGGAACGTGTACTGCCCCCCACTGAAAGCCAGGCGGCCATGCCCATGACAGCAACTCCTCCGCCACCTGGAGGCACCGCCAGACCTCGTGCAGCCTTGGTGATTGACATGATACACCGCCCGAGGTGCTGTCTGACCTCACCAGAACATGTTAACCCAACCCCTGGCAGGAACCTCTGCAGGGGCGAGATGGATGCCTTCAGCTCGAGGACGTTGGATGTGCTCTGACGCCCAGGAGGGAGGCCACACCCCCTCGCTGACAGCCCTTCCCCCAGACAGCTCCCCAGCCTGTCAGAGAAGCGTCTGTCGAGATGACTTGCCTCTTGTGAGAGGAAGCCCCAGTGGAACACCCTGAGAACCTCCTCTGTCCCTGTCCCAAGGACGCTTGGGCTCGGATGCAAGCAGGAGACACCAGCTTCACATGCCTGTGTCGTCTCTCGGTGGAGCTGAAAGGCATTGAACCAACACTGCAGGGGGCGTGCCTTCTGTAGATCCAAGATGGCGGGCGCGGGTACACACGCAGCGACCTCTCTCTCTGTCCCAACCGTGACGGTGTTTTTCTTGGCTTAAAAAGTGTTTGTCCAAAAGTTTTACATGTTCGTCTTGTCTTACTTACGTCACTACAAGTACAGCAGGCAGTTTTAATTGACATCTGCAAAAGCAAGTTTTGCAGCGTTCTGGACTTTGTAACAGAGACGCTAAGGAACTCGGACTATCCGGCCTGCAACAACACCGGACTCGCCTGCTACCTCCTCCCGAAAGAAAGCCCGGAAGTGGTGTGGGTGAGGAAGCAGAAGAGGGGCAGCGTGGAGGCGTCCGGGGCCAGGCTAGCGGCCAGCCCAACCCCGCCCAGCCATACCATCCATTCTCCTGGCAAATGTAATGCATCACTGGACAACAAAATGGATCACATAATGACTGCTGAGATCAACGAACCGACAGTAAGTAACTGCTGTGCTCGTCTTCACTGAGACTTGGTTAAATGACAACATTCGACTCTGCTGTACAACTGGAGCAGCTAGCATGCTATCGAAAGCAGACAGGACCATTGTAAAGGGAGAGGTAAATCAAGGAGAGGAGGAATCTGTGTTTACATCCGTGATCTAATGGTGCCGGGACACTGTAGTAGTATGCAAACACTGCTCACCACTGGCAAAGTTTATGATCATAAAGTGCCAGCCCTTTTACCTACCAAGGGAAATTACTGCGATTCTGCTAGTCGCAGTATACATCCCGCCTACCAACAACAACAACAGCGATAAGAACGCTGCTCTTAGTGAACTGTACCAGCCTGTCAGTGAACAACAGGACGGCACACCCAGACGGTTTCACCCATCTTCACTGAGATTTTAACCATGCTGATCTTTTAAAACTGTACTTCCAAAGCTACACCAGCATGTTGATTTTCCCAACAAGAGGAGATAACATCCTGACCTGGTCTACACTACACACAAAGGAGCATACAAAGCCACCCCCCCTCCCCCCCCCACATTGGACTTTCAGACCATATCACTGTTATGCTAATGCCCGCATACAGACAAAGGGTAAAAGCGAACAAACCCGTTCATAAGCAGGTAAAGTGTGGGGCCTGAGGGAGCCTCCCATGCTCCCCCAAGACTGCTTTGACACAACAGACTGGGAAATGTTTAAGCAGGCAGCCACTTACAACAACCGGACAGACATAGAGGAGTATACAGACACTGTAATCTCTTTTTTTTTTTTTACATCACCAAGTGCATCGATGATGTGACCCACACAAAAGACATCATCACTGGGCTAACTGGAAGCCATGGCTGACAGGGGATGTCCTCAGGCTGCTGAGGGCCAGAGACAAAAGCCTACAGAGCTGGGGATGAAGCTG